>NW_002060961.1:220393-454392 GCF_000150275.1 Trichoplax adhaerens
AGGTATACAGTAGTATATCTATAACGCTTGTATAATAAATCTTCTAAATACTTATTTTTAGAGTCAGGAATTTATTAAATTTGCTTCCGTTTTTCCGCTGAAATATATTGGATTCACAATTGGAGCAAAACGCTATATGCAATTAACTGGAATATTAGAAGTTATTTGTGGCTCGCTTCTCATTTTTAGTTCAGGATCCTTACGAACTATCTGCAGGTCCGCTTTGACGGTAACAATGGTTGCTGCTATATACACTTTGGGAGCTTTACGATATAATCCAGTCGAATTTATACCTGCAATCGTCTGTCTCAGCTTGCTGATTATTGATAGAAAATTGACTGATAATGATAGTAAGAGTATTAACACAAAAAAAAGCTAAAATGGGTTAGATTACATATATAAGCGAACAATTTATGATATTCAGAATGGAAACAATGTCCTCGAGATTTAGCCATTAAACCTCTAAATTGTAAAATTTACAACGACACTTGCTTTGCTAATTTATTACACTATACTAAAATTAATATATCAATTACGAGCTACAACTTGCTAGAAATATTTAAAAATAACGGATTTTGTAAGACATTCTATTAATAATATAAAATGTAAATGCTTCCATAAAATCAATTTCTTACAGTCTACTTTAAGAGAAGCACAAATATGATTTGTATACCAAAAGAAGCAATACGTTGATGTATCTGTAGGGAAGTGACGTAAAGTCATATTGATGCTGATATTAAGTTGTACGGATGTCTAATAAATTAGTAAGTACATGATGATACGGTCAACTGGAGTGCGTGCTGTATTGGTGTAACAAAGTATAACAGTCCATGTTAAACTAGAACCTAACCTAATAGGGCGAGCTATTACAGCATCATATTTACTGTACGCTCGCATATATAAATACTGTATAAGTAAGTATATACTATGACCCGTGCAGTATAGTATTAATAAAGATTAACTATACTGCTATTGCTTAGAAATAATTTGCTCACATCAGGGTTTACGAAGAAAAGAAATGTAGGTCTGATAATTTCCACTATATCCGTATTATCCCTTATTCCTTACGATGACCATTACGTAGTAAAGCAGTCCTGCGTAAAATAGTAGCTATAGCTGTGAAAGATATTCGATTATTTCGTACAGCAGCATTACTATGCGAAGTGATAAAGAGTAAAAGAAATCGACCTGTTCCTATACAGTATACGCATAGAAACTGACTCCATAAATTATACATTGTTATCGTTATCTCAGCCTACTTCGGTACTGATCTAATATCAGAAGACCAAAAAGTATTCTTGATGCAGTATTATAATTATACTCTTCGAGCAATTAGAGGTATAAATTAAAGAGGCAAAAATCACTGCCACTATAAGTTGACAATTTATTTATTTTTTGTTGTTGTTGAGAATGACTATAATAAAAAACAAAAGGAATCTGTACAAGAATTTTTCGAATCATTTATTATGTCTGATACCGAGTATAGCATAAAATGATTTATACATTATCATATATCTAAATAATGTTAAAATTTCTTTGTTGCATTACATCTTTGACATTGGTTTAAGCATCTGACTAGTAGAAGATGCTAACAATATATAAGTCTTTGAATCGTGATCAGTTAATTATATATTGGATATCTAACTGTATGAATATAAACGGTACACGTATACAATACATGAGAAAATATTGGAGCCAGCGCGTACCCCTTCATTCTCTATGAAATAAGTGATTATCAGTATAGATGTCAATGTAGGAAGTAGATTGAGATCAGTAAATCATGATTGGAACAAGTTACTGATACTATTATCTTCATCAAGTGGTATTTATACAGGAACGGTCTATAATTTACAAAGCTTCAGAAACGTATCAAGGTCATAATCAAATAGAGCGGACATATTACCATCCTAACAATTGATTCTTATCCACATTACCATGTATGTGCCTATTATTCTAAAACTGTTTTCTATACACGTCTAAATCGAAGTCAGTACTTGCTAACTACAGCCATTTCAATCTAACCTTAGGGTCTTTCTCAATGTACAATTTATCTCTTCGTAGGTAGATTTTACAATACTATGGCTATAATTTAACATGCCTTAATTAACGCGAAGTTAAAAGAAAATCTATTTATATGCATTTTCTTCCTTGAAAATTCGGAGATTTGTACGTGTAATTTTTATACTTATTGCTTCATCAACTCAAATGTTTGTAAGTCAATACCAAAATTTGTATCCAGTTCAGTAGTTCAGATATAGATTTAGTCCATATGACGTTAAACATCACAGAATAAAAGTTATTAATTTGGATTTGCTTTAAAGTACCATTGTACGGATACCTTGAGATTAATTTAATGATTTCCCATGGAGAGTGAAGATAAGCGGAAGCGTCTATCAATAATGCCTGTCTGGAATTTTTGAGTAATTTAGAGATAAGGTTTCGTGGTATAGCTGTCAAAATGTCACAGACAAGTACACAAAATAGATTAACGATAGCGAAGTAAGCTCAAGCGACTTCCAAATCCTGTGCTACGACGCGACATAAAGCTAAATTCTACGATAACTTTTATGTATTACCTGACTAGTGGATCTTGGATTGCCTTGGTAGCATTTATCTATTACCTACAGTAATCATTCATTACCATAATTTCATGTACGTAAGTAAGGCCAGCAGCAACAATATGGTCAAATTGGGGACATTTTAAGAGAAAATCCTAGAAGTCCCTCGTAAAACTAATCAACTTAAAATAACCATCCATCTGTACAGTACCTTGTCGAAGTAAGACTTTAGTTTGCCCTGGATCTTGCGATCGGATAGGAAACCCTTCACCTGGCTACAATCCTGTAAAGAGACATACGTAACAATGGTTACTGACAGCGTCCATGAAAGCTACAGTATACCTGTAATAAGACGAAAACTAACCAAGTTAATCGATTCTGCTCCAAATTCCGATGCTAATCCGGGTTTCGATCTTGACATCTCCTTATTAGATGCTACCTGATTCTAATTATAACAACATATAATCAGTCGCACTATCATTACGACGGAACTTTCCCTAAAACTTCAAATTGGCGAGCAGAGATATTGAAAGGCATGATACTACAGTAGTAAAGAAGTTGTGTACTTTGAAAAGTACTTACTAATTTCGTGCCCACTAGTAAAATCGGGACATTACTAGTACCAGCAAACTGTTCAGGATCGTATTCTTTTGGGCTGGCGAATAAGTATATATATATTGTTGGATATAAGCGATATTCTCGGTTTAATAAGACGATGCATCATTGAATATTGCAATGAACATAAAATAAATAGTCAGAAAAAAATTGAATCTTGATGATATTTTTTACCCTTCTTTGATAGGACTTTTCATGCCTAGAATTACATGAAATACATTAAATGATTACATCAATTGTAAAAACTATACGCCATGACAACTATCCCTGCTAAGCAGGATTGATTCATAATTTTGACCGACAAGTTAGTGTACTGTCTTTTCGGTTAGAGCAATTGTACCTCAAGAGCGCAAAATTTGTAGTGCTGGTTATTTTACCTGCAGATTCTCGACTTCCAAGAGCTTCTTGTAGCCATTTTCTTAAGTTCATTAATGATTTTCGATTGGATAAGTCATGCACGAGAATGATACCTAAAAATAGACAATTGTTGTTGAATACTCCATTAAGATGTCCGCTAAAATGTAGGGCTAGTATGATATCGAGAAATCGGTAATTACTTGTCCGTTATTGATAAAATAAAGACAAGTGTATATGAATGTCTTCACAGACAGTTTGACGTTTCAAATTGTAAAGTAAATCAGCGCAACCAGCCGCTTACCATGAATAACGTTATAGAATATCCCTCTACTAGCGGCATGACTCGATGATCCACCGACATCAAACAGTTCAAGGAAATACGGTTTATTCCCATGTCTATTATCGCCATACTCGTGAACCTAGTGTGTAGGAGATAACATTTGACACGTAAAACTTTTTAGTCCTGCGTCAAGGCATGAACAAGTTATTCTGTCATGATTTAAGCATGCAATCGATCGATATTGCAATTACCGTAACAACTACAAAAGCAACACACCAAATATGACGATAAAATGAAGACTTTTTTTATTAGAACAATAAGCCCGAAAAGAGGCAATATGTGTCCTGTCGTTCGATGCAGTTTTGTATCATCTCGATTGACAAAGAATAAAGCTCGATCATCATCATTAGATTGGCGGACCCTATCTTCAAATAGGCTTTCCTACGAAGTGGGTTATACCCATCTGCATACGATTCTATCGTGTTTGTAGATTTGATTTTAATGTATTTAATTGGATGAAGTGATGTCGTAAAATATTTCAAGCAAACTGGAGTTGGCACTAGAGCTGATAGGAGATACTGTATGTTATTATCTACTGCACACTGGCATTCCCGCTACAGTAACTTAACAGTACCATTCCATTCCGACGAATTTTCATCTTGCAAAATATTTCATATTGTAATCGACATTGAAGGTAGAGTTATTGGTACACTTGTGCTAGCAGATATATTGCATATGATTTGCACTCACTTTTATACTACAAGTGAAAATAGATGGGTTCAACGACAGGTAATGGAGATCCACTTTGTCTCACCTTTACATGAATAGAGCAACCAATAGTCCAATACGGATTGGACAAAAATTCTTGATGGCAAAGTAGATGTATCAAGGTCGTTTTCCCCACTCCTAGAGATAGAAATAAGACAATTATTGTGAATGTTGAATAGTTTGAGCACCGATCATGTTGACCATGGATCTTTAGAATAGACTTGATGGTCAACAATTCAAAGTCAAAATGACTGTGTCCATTAGCAAGTTACTTCATTGTACTGTATGTTTCAATAACACTATTTTATCTTGTCTTTTATTCGATCAATGGCTACAACTACTTCGTATTAGTCATTATTTTAAGTGGTCGTCTAGACCATCTAATCCTATCATTCCTATTGTGTAGCATCAAGTTCTGACCGGAATCACCCAAGACTAAAATTCGAACTTTATCAACATCCATCTTGCAGTGGTGGCATCACTTCTACGCTTTGCTTTTTTTCTCAATCGAAAGCCAATAGAATGAAATTTGAAGACGAGCTGCTAACGCTTATGTAGAGTAGAGTACAGTACTGCAGTATACAGTACGATATACAGTGCTGTACAGCAGTAATCGAGTACAGTATTAACAGTACTAGAGACTGGAGCATAGAACCAAACCTTCGACAGGTGTATCTGCAATCCCTCAAGACCACAATGCTAATCGCTGGCATCAATCAATACGGAAAAGAGGGAGAGCATTATCGCTATTGACATTTTGGTGGAAAAACTACTGCAGTACTGCATGGGCAAGTTGGAACGTTGACCGATAATTATTATGATTGAATTTAAATTTTGCAATTATAGTATGTACAGTACAGCATCGCTATTGACATTTTGGTGGAAAGAGGAAAATTACTGCAGCACTGCATGGGCAAGTTGGAACGCTGACCGATAATTATTATGATTATGATTGAATTCCAATTTTTGCAATTACTGTACAGTATCGCTGTTGACATTTTGGTGGAAAAACAACTGCAGTACTGCATGGGCAAGTTGGAACGTTGACCGATAATGAATATGATTGAATTCAAATTTTTGCAATTACAGTACTGTACAGCATCGCTATTGACATTTTGGTGGAAAAATTACTTCAGCACTGCATGGGCAAGTTGGAACGTTGACCGATAATTATTATGATTATGATTGAATTCCAATTTTGCAATTACTGTACTGTACAGTATCGCTGTTGACATTTTGGTGGAAAAACAACTGCAGTGCTGCATGGGCAAGTTGGAACGTTGACCGATAATTATTATGATTATGATTGAATTTAAATTTTTGCAATTACAGTACTGTACACTGTACAGCATCGCTATTGACATTTTGGTGGAAAAATTACTTCAGCACTGCATGGGCAGGTTGGAACGTTGACCGATAATTATTATGATTGAATTTAAATTTTGCAATTACAGTATGTACAGTACAGCATCGCTATTGACATTTTGGTGGAAAGAGGAAAATTACTGCAGTACTGCATGGGCAAGTTGGAACGTTGACCGATAATTATTATGATTATGATTGAATTCAAATTTTTGCAATTACAGTACTGTACACTGTACAGCATCGCTATTGACATTTTGGTGGAAAAATTACTTCAGCACTGCATGGGCAAGCTGGAACGTTGACCGATAATTATTATAATTATGATTGAATTCCAATTTTGCAATTACTGTACAGTATCGCTGTTGACATTTTGGTGGAAAAACAACTGCAGTACTGCATGGGCAAGTTGGAACGTTGACCGATAATGAATATGATTGAATTCAAGTTTTGCAATTACCGTGCTGTACTGTACAGTACAGTACGTAGAGTAGAGGCGTAAATGAACTAGATCCATAGCTGGATAGGGGAGCGTGAGAGACGAAAGAAGTTGAAGAAAGCTTTCATCGCACTATCGCCATTTATGACAAGATCGTGCCTTGATAGAGACACTTGGGTTAAATTTTCCAAAAATTGGAACCTCTTAAATGAAAAAGTTCACGTTAAATGTCGTATGTGGGTGTCAGCGAAATGATCCTCACTTGCGATCATAGAATCATCAACGCACCCTCGACAAGGACGATGGTTCATAAAAGCGAGCCAATCGGTTTATATATGTAGACTAAAATGACTCTAATTATGGGCACAACGAGGCGCAACCCTGCGCAGTGAGTGTGCACCAAGAATACAGTAGCAGTGTACCGAACCGTACCTGACCGTACAGTACTCTACTGTACTGTATTTGTATTAATGCAAAATTGAAATGAACTATTGTACTGTACTGTACAGTGTACAGTGTACAGTAGCGGCTGGTTTTGTGCCACTCGCTACACTGTACACTGTACTGTACTGTACGTTTTGGACGATAGCGTACAGTACTGTACACTGTACAGTACACTTGAATGACCAGAAAATTGATAAAATCCTCTACGTTCTTTTCCATTCAAGGCAGCTTTCCGTCCGTCTTTCTTTTCAGTACAGTACTGTACTGTACTGTACTGTACTGTTGCAGCATGGTACTGTAGCACGGGTTGCGACCATACGACCAGGTCTGACAAAATTGGGGAAATAAAATGGATAAAATAGTCTATCGAACTCGCATCTCCTCGGCTATTCTTGCTGTTGTGAATGGTTTAAGGGGACCCTTAACAAAAAGTGGTACGTACAAATCCAATGTAGCTTCAATATGCCGCATTTCTCTTCAACGATTATATTCAACAGAAATAATTAAAGCCAATCGTCCAAATTACTATTACGTGCTTGGTATATCGCCGAGCGCAACTCAAGCTGAGATCAAAGCTTCTTATTATCGCCTTTGCAAGAAATATCACCCTGACGTAATCGGTAGTAGCCTGGTAGATCATAATAAATTTACTGAAATTACTGAGGCGTATTCAGTTTTAGCTTCTGTCGAATTGCGTCGAAAGTATGACAGAAGTATGATGGTAGAACATGGGTATCCGGCACATTCTACACGTTCAAAAAACAATCCTCGACCAACCATGCATTCTAGTAGTCGGTTTGATCGATCTCGTCGAGCTGACTATGCTAGCGCTTATACGTTGAAAAGAAACGATCAATCGCCACATGCGGCAAAAGAAGCTACGGATCGAATGAATCAAGTTGCAGCTGAAACGAGGGAACATCGGAGATCAATTTGGACGGTTATGCTACTAATTCTAATTTTGGCTCCTATATTGACCCGTATCAGTTGAATCAGATTGGATGAAAAATTACCAATGATTTGCTGACTTGACAAACTACAGTAGTTTATCACTTTGAAAAGTGATTCCTCAGTAACCTTGACCTAGCCTACACAGATATGTACAGTATTTTACAAGTTGAAGACTCGGATTCCTGCTATTATTAGAGTCATGACTGTTGTACTGTTAACACTATACAGTACAGAAAGACAAGTTGACATTCCAATCAATATTACGCAAGATACCAATGAATGGAAAATTTCATTTCATCTTCTGACTTTTACTTTCCTGTCACCAACCAGCTTTATGATAACATAACTTAAAGGTCAACTTCTACATATTCACAGTACTGTACTTTGTAAGCCGATGACTATTTTAGTTAGGTAAAACTAGAGAACTGATTTTATTGAATAATTTGCCGAGCTTCCCTACACTTCGCCTGCTGCTAGCCTTGGTCAATTATCCTGCAAAAATAATATAATCAATTATATAATTATCGATGTGTGGACATCTACTGACTAACTTCTACGATCTTCCTACTATTAGTCAGAATTACAGCCACAAGACTAGACTACATTACAAGAGCTTGTACTAATCAATTCCTGTAGCACATCATAACCAGTGATTCATAGTCACCATCTAAGAACGTTGGTTTTACTAAATTTAGTCAACTAAAATTTCACGGTAGTTTATACTAACACATTTCTACAGAGCGGACCGTATAAATAAGCTATATTCTAGCTCAGGTAGTTTTTCATCGTTACTGCAAACGGACAATGTACGTATATTTAAAAGATAAGAAACTGAACTTATCAGAGAAGTAAAACATCAATCTTTGCATTTATAGAAACTATAGCAGTTGCCTTGAGCATCAGAAGTATATTGTAAATATGCAATGTAATTAACGTACCGAATGAAAGCTTCCATCTTTTGTAAACTACTGGTACTGTATCTGGTGTACCATCGCTCATGCTGTAAATTGATCTGATTAATTGTCAATCAGTGATAAATTGTATAGTGAAGTAAAAAGTAAAAGTACAGTATAGGACGCAAAGTATAATGAGTGAGGATCTACTAGTATTTAATAACTATTATTATAGTACGCAATGATACTGATTACAGAGTATTCGCCAAGCATTCAATCAAGTATTTACGTGTAGTATATTACATTATCTTGCAATTCAGTTCCTAAACTGGTACACACGCTAAAGCTGAGCGATTGCTGCGAATATTTCAATTTCTATGCTATTACGTACAGAATCAAGCATACTTATGATTTTATTCTCGATTTTACGCTTGTCACAAAGTGACTTTTATTAACTAATGCTTAGCTTATTTTCGTCCGATAACAAACTTGCTATTTGTCCAAAATACCGTTATTTATGGCGTTATACATTCTTTTAAAGATAAATGCATAGTTTTATAATATTATCTCAATACTTATAATTAATTAATATTTACGGAAATTGACTTTTTTTTCAATAAAGTTTTGGATTTAGTTTTGTCTAAGAGAGTCTAATGTAGTTATTGCTCCCCTGATGATAGGAGATCGTCAGTATTTAGAGTCGTACAGTAAGTAGATATCGGGGAGGACAAACCGAACACTCGACTTAACTCTGATTTAACGCCATTCAAGGCCTTATTTCGACGTATTGACGAGTAGTAACTTTGTAAAACTGCCGGTATAGAGTTAGAATGAGCGTCTGACTGAGCAGGTAGATACCATGCATATGAAAGTGGACGATGATCGGCAGAACCAGTGTTTCCGTTATACATTACAAATGCTGTCAATGTATTTGAGGTAAAAAGTCGAAACGAATATGTCAAGCGACCGTGATAACGTAAAGTAAAAGGTGCAAGCATAGCACGCGAAGTATCACGAACGAGGGATCAACTAGTAATATGCGTATATAATTTTGTAATTATTAGCAGGAATTCGAAAGTGATTGATTATAATCCCCATCATCTCCAGCACGAGTAAACGCTTCCAGTAGACAGCATTGTTTACAGTACTGTACAGTAAGTATATAACTTCCAATAATTATCATTCATCTTATCATACTGTAATAAATGTCCAATTCCTGCTAATAACGTGCTTAGCGACTTTGGTCGGTAGTAAACATTTCAAGTTTATTTTGTTGTGAGCAATACAGTCGTCCTGTTGTGGTCAATCGGCCCAATTGCTAGAATTGACTTACGTAGGATTATCCGACTAATTTCGCTTTGATCATCGGGTATTTATCGAGCTATGAGGGAAAAGGACGAAATCAAAATTTGCCGGTGGTCATCCCAGGGGCTAGGGTTAGACTCCTCTTTTCTACAGTACACTGTACTGTAGGATTACAGTGTAACATACTGTACACTGTGCTTGTACCAATCAAGTTTATGATCGAGATCACGTGAACTATTGATCGGTCAAATCGTGGAAACGGACTACTGTACTGTACACTGTACAGTGTACAGTATTTCTTTGGTCATTTTCAAGCTACACCAATCAAATTTAGGATCGAGATCACGTGAACTATTGATCAGTCAAATCGTCGAAACTGACTACTGTATTTCCTTGGTCATTTTAACTGCACTCCACCACTGGAACCGTACCCTACAGTACACCAATCAAGTTTATGATCGAGATCACGTGTACTATTGATCAGTCAAATCGTCGAAACTGACTACTGTATTTCCTTGGTCATTTTAACTGCACTCCACCACTGGAACCGTACCCTACAGTACACCAATCAAGTTTATGATCGAGATCACGTGAACAATTGATTGGTCAACGCGTCGTATTGGCTTGGTCATTTCAACAACACTCCACAACTGAAACCGTCCCCTACACTATACTATACTACTCAGTACTGTTCAAGTATTCATAGTCCGATGACTAGGCAACATTTCAGAGTAAACAAGTGCAGCCGTATCCTGTGCAATGGGCATCAGGGGTTGCTTATAAATTTATTTGAAACTTGCAAATTGACGACTGTCTGTAAATAAAGTAGAATAGAAAAGCAATGTCTAAAAAGTAAGTCAAGATGAGTATCATTGAAATCAATTAGGAAATGAATGCATCAATATTAATCTTTCTAGACGGTATATGTCTCTGCCATGTACTCGTACACCCCTCCACTGACTCAGTCTACAGTAGAGCATAGGAGACTAGTGTTTCTATGCTAGTGTTAAGCTACAGTAACTTCACAATTTAGTAAGCAATTTACTCCAAATCATTTGTAATTCAATTGACGATGGATGCATGGGATTGAATCGTTTAAACATGCCATCCAAATGGTTTGCATCTATTAAGATTGATTTACTTAGTCCTTTATTGAATCGATTTTGCAAGGCTAAATAGTATCTGTTGCTGCATTCAAATCGGACATACTTCCTATATAGTGTATTGCCGGAGATAGCTTGATCAACTTCAACGGCTTACTTTTCGTCCTTATCATGTTATATCACGATATCATGCCACTCTATACGGTAGTTAGACTATTTAAATGTCCTCAATCGCCTTGTACTGTATATAAAATGTTACTGAAGAAATGGTGATTGATTTGTGAAGGGATAATGACCTCCTCGATAGATAAAAGATAAGCACATGCCAACTAGAAAGTTACCAGTAATCCATCACGATACTGTATATATGTTATGTATATATATATATATATGTCATATACATTTGTTAGTTAATCCAATGTTTATTATGTCAAGCAAATGCTATTAAAAATCTGTCACACAATGCAGTTATTGCTATACAGCGAATATCTTCATATCTGGCAGTATTATGACATGGATAATAGTAATTATACTATCAACTGTCGGAAAAATCTTATCCTATGTGCTCTTATCCTTCAATGGCTACTAGGAATAAAAGAAAGAGGGAAAGTAGCGATTCGATCAGTTCTTCCGATGGCGAAAGTATGTATTATCATATATTATAGAAAAAATCCATAATGTAAACAATTTTAAGAAAGTACTAGTCGATGCTTTTGATGTGAAGGTTTCACATAAAGTGAATGTTTGAAGAATTGCTATAGCAATATTCATATACCGTACCTGGATCAACTCATTTAATGTATGCACAATAGCGTACAAAACTGTCAGTAAACTACACATACTGATCTATAAAATCAATATTTTCACCCTTGATTCCATCATATTCTCATTCTGAACAGAGCATTCAAGCAGCCATCATAAAAAGCATAAAAAGAAACAAGAAAGCGATCGCAGAAATGTCAAAGATATAGGTATCCTAATGATAATTTTTATATCAAACAAATTGAGTAGCAAACGTCTTGCCTTTTCAATATAGTCAGCACTTCACATCGATGCGACACTTAAACTTTTATAATGCATCTGACTTGTATAAAAAACATATTCTATTTAGTCTACTTAGCATAACACTTAGGATAGGTATATTGTATTCTTATTAGTGCAATAACCTCACTCATTTGAGAATGAATCTCTTGGCCATAGGTCCTGACGATTTTTACAATAAAAACTCCGAATTTCGGACATGGTTAATTGAGAAAGTAAATATGTGAAAAGTTATGGTAGTGCATAAAGCACTTGTATTACACTTTGATATCATTGGTTATCACATTGGTACCGAATACTACGATATCAGCAACGATAAAAACGATGAATCCTTTGATTTTTTAAGATCTAACTGAATTTCTTTAATACTTTTTAAGTATGGCGCCCATTTTGACAGTTATTCTAGTAGCAAGGCAAAGAAAATGTTTAAAAAGTTTTGTAAGAAATGGAATAAAGGAAAATTAAATGAGGTTAACATAGTATTCAAATTTATACCGCTATTCCATACAAATTTTTGTTACACCACTATATACGATTCTAAAATGGACCTATGCATGGTTCAAATATGGAAAGCGCTTTTTTGAAACTTTATAAAGTAACAAGTGTGCAGTATTGTGCTACTGTACATGTATACTTTGATAATAAATACAATTTATTTGGTCTTTATTTAGAAATATTATAATGGAATTCAACCATCCACTATAGAACGTGAAGCTAGGACGGGCTACAAATGGAAGGTAGATAATACTCTAGCATTTATTTTATTTTAATAGTAAAGTAGGCTGGTTATCAATATACTGACGCTCTTCTGCTACCCAGTATAAATGCAGATTCAACAGTTCTTGTAACGGATATTTATTCTTACACTATAGTTCGCATCTGATATTGATGATATCAAATTAGGATCTGTGAAAGATAAAGTTGGTAGTTGGACTAAAGGTAAAGGTGTAGAGTTACAACTAGGCGATAATAAAACACATCCTAAACATGTTGGCGACGCAGAATCGATCAAGCCAATTCAAGGACCAGCTGCTGGCCCTAGAATAGTATGTTTATTATACCGAGAAAATTGCTTTTAACTATGCTGTATTACGACCTTGTAATGATAGTACTTTCATTACCTTTTATATTGCATAATAAATTATAACCATTATAATGGATTTCTTAGTCTACAGCATCACAAGCTGATAAAGAAGAATGGAACGAGTACGAAAACTACTTCAATAAAAAAAGATCTAAAAATGCTAAGGAGCATGACAAAATGGTAACATTGCTTCTGAATATCTAATAATCCGGTCGTACATTTAAATTTATTTAGTAAATATTATTTAGGTTTTAGACGAATTATTGCCAAAAGCTACTGGAAGAGAAGCCGTAATAGAAAAAAGGAAGGCGAGATCGGAAACTAGGCGACATAGAGATGTTAGCCCAGGTTAGCGATCTTATATTGAATATAGCTTTCCATTAGCAACTAAAAGTACATTTATAACGGTAATGATCATTCACTTTAATAATTTAATTATGTAGTGGACTTGACCGATAATCTCTAGATATTTGAAATTAACATTATCGAGCAAATTCTCTATAAAGTTGTCCCGTCAAAAATTTATTCACCAGAGAATCTATGTTTTTACGGGCAACAAATTTCAGCAGGCAACCATGTTGCCTCTAATGTTATCAGATTTTAAGAATGAGTTTTGCAATCTGAATTACTAGTATATGAAATAAAGAACGTACGATAGAGTATTAAACGACGTTAGAAATCTGTATTTGTAAAGTATCTAGCAGATTCTTATAAAAGATTTCATGTCAAACCATTTGCTACTACAATGATATTTTTTAGTTACTAATTCGTAACAATACCGTAGAAGTTACGTACTAATCTTTGATTATGTACAATTAGGGGTGTCGGAATCATTTTTAATGGGCTCAAGGTTAGATTTTGTTTACTTATTATCAGTACATGTTTGTACAGTATAATGTACTGCTTGCTAAGGGTTTACCCGTACGAGTATGATTGCAATGCTTGAAACAGTGGAATGGACTTCCTTTTAAAGCATACTGTACTTTTACGTAATAGCGGGCCTGACATCGAGAGAAATAAGCGAAAACGAGAGGAAAGAAGGTAAACAGGATAAAGATAGTTACTCTCCTTTGCACTCATAGTATAACTAGCGAATATATCACATTTAGGAGAAATGATCTCGTATAATCTAGTTATAATTTACATTTTAAGTATTTCGATGTTCTACAGCTTCATTCTTTAATATATCTCGTACGCTAGGGTTAGACGATACCATGAAGCCGTAGAGAAAGTTAAAGGTTATCAAGAAAAAGAAAAGTCTCGGATGGCAGTATGTACAATAATCTGACTCTCCTGTATTACTGTATTTGTGTATATAAAACGTATATGGCACTCTACATCACTATCATAAATTGCATATGTCAATAGTAAGTACCAATAGTTTATTAACTCAATGTTTCGCAAAACATAGGAGCTGTTGGCACTTGCTCGCGCGACAAAAAGTGAGAACGCCTTATGGTAGCCTCGCAGCTTTCTCCGGATTTAGATTTTATGTTTAATTTCATGTAACATAAAATATAATTTATATATATGTTATCCGCATAAATTCTATAACCTAGTTGAATGGAAGACTGTATCTCCTGAATGCATGTGTTAGCCATCAGGTTGCTTCATTGCCCATTTGTATTGATCTGCAACAGTATCTTCTCGCCTTTTCACTACACTATCTCACCAACGGTGATGCTATCAATAAAGATTTGATTTAGTAAATGAAATCGTAAGCTTTATAGGTCAGAATTCGTGAATCAAATATTGAGAAATTTCATCGCTTGATTCCTTTGAAGATGCGGACACTAAATCTACATCATTCCTGTACTGTATTATATTGCATGCAAGTATTTTAGCGAAATAAGTCTGCTGAAACTTCGTTAAAGGTGTACTAATATTACAATAGAGACAAAATCAATTCTAACCTACAATCTAGTCTGTACAGCATACCGTAGTTGTATCACTGTACCAAAAGTACTGGACTACCGTTAATTAATAGGCCATACGAATTCACTACGAATAAGAACCGGCTAGCTGTAGACGCCAAACAACTTTAAATTAGAAGCCAGTTTAAAACTATCATTATAAAAACTCCAACATCATGCTCAATGAATCTTTCTATAAAACATGTATTTCAGTTAAATTATACCAATACACTTTAAATCGAAGAATAACGGTTTATTTCATTTACCGTTCAATTTACATTATGACGGCTTAAGGATGGATCTGAATCGATATCTCTAGGTATTTACCAGTAATTGGTCAAGTTTGTGTACAAGAGGCTAATTTTTTTCTTAAAATTACGATATCGGCACTACAGTTTCTACTTAAATTGCACGATAAACCTGATATAACTCATAGCTAAATGATACTTCAATATAAGATAAGAACGCGAAATTTGTAATAATGTTGTCATTATCATTACACTAAGAAGTAACGTAAATTTTAGTTGAATTAGAGAAACTAGAGTGATTGTATAAATCTTATACTACCTATGTAGGCATGAATTGACATGTTGAAGATAACTACTGTACTTTTTCATAGCTACTCATAATCGGGCGATAAACTCCTACTAAAATATCGCCCCAAGGTTAAGTAACTCTACAGGCTACCATGAACAGTTTTAGATCAAAACCAGGAATTATTTTAGTTCTATACGTGTATGAGAAAAATTTCATTAAAATATTTCATTAACGTATTTTTCCTGGAACATATTTTTTATCGAGGATAGGATCACATAAGAACATGTGCAAGCACTTTTCATTTTGAGCCAATGGATGTCCAGCGATCCTGTAGGAAAGAAAAAAAAAAAACAGTAACATCACTTTGATTTCTTAATAGTTGAAGATTTTCAATAATGCCAAAAGATGTCACTAAGAGTAAAGGACGGGACATTTGTATATGAATAATTTTAAGTTAGGAAAATCTATAGCCACAAAACGTACTTATTAATGAATCCTTCAAGGCCAGAACGGCGCTCCTCAATGAAACCTTCTTCATATATACCTGTGTATTTCATATGGCATAAGTAAATAAATTGAAATCCCCAAATAGTTTGCAATTAATATTACCATTAAGACGGGTGATAAACTAATAATAATATCAATTTAGTTATTGTAAAATATATTGCGTCCAATTGATTAGTTAACTATATACCGCGTCAAAACTATCTATGAACTACGTGTTATATTGTATGCATTTGCTAAGTATTTACCATCGTCAGATCGAAATGGCAATTGCCTTTTCAATGCTTTCCCAGGTAAAGGAGGCACTACAATCTGAAAATTAATTCAAATCCACATTATTATTAGAAGCTATTAAAATATTTTGAAAATTTCGAACGAAATTACTGACAATACGCGAAATGTAGTATTACTCGTTTATTGTACTGCTTGACTATATAAATAACGAAATTGGCAGTCACTATCATAACTTGGCCAGTTTATGTCTAGTATTTTCCGTAAATTACTGTCATGGTATTAGCGATCATTATGTGGAATTGTTAGTCGTCCAGCTTTCCAATACAGTAATTACAATTTAGAGCAAATTGTAATTGATATCCTTTTTATATCTAGCAGAGGCTTTACTATACTGTGACTTATTGTAAAGTTTGCAGAAGAAACTCTGATACCGTATAAGATGCAATATTAAAGTATAAAGAGGATTATTTTGAATTGTAAGTTAGTTAATACTATGTTGTGTACCTTGCTTGTCCTTTCTAACTCCGATTTTAGCCATTCGAAGTCGCTATAGCGTCGTCTGACCGATGTTTCGCGCTTTTTAAATATTGGAAGATTGGTCTAATGATGTTAGAAAGAAAGGATGAAAATAATATTTTAGAAATTGCCAAAGAAAGAAAGATACACTACCACGCGTCTAGCAGAATTCAAGCCGAGTGGTGGAAAAAGGTAAATATGCGTCATATAGAATTGAATCAACAGATCATCGAACTAGTACTTAACTTAAAAAGACTACTTTACTTTTATATTATCTAGCAATGCACTTCAACGACGACACAAGTAATAAAACATTGCATTAATTAAAGTATTTCATCTACGTTTTCAAGATAAACAACATCATCATTTCAATTATGTAATTAATTCGTCATCATTATCATTCTAGACCATGAACTCACTCCAAGTAGAGTTAAGGGGGTAATCTCAATAGGAGCATTAATATTAAATTGGCAATAAAGGCCGCTCAATCACAGCAACAGAGCACCCAATTTAGCCAATAGTTAGTAGCTGACTTTCACTTCAATATATCGATTACTCTCAAATGTTCAGCAGAAAGTTGTTGTAACCCGTTGTTGTAATTGGTCCTCGTTTACTCAGTATACGAGTATATTCGTTATTGTAGCCTGCCTATGGGAAGGCATTTGAACTTGAGATAAACCGAACTAAAATCAATTCAACTGGAAGGAAAAATTGTATCAAAAGTGTATTCCGGTTTTAATCCACTAGTATCTTTCAAATTAGCCCCGCCTTTACTATAGTGTGGTTATTGAATCGACTACAGTTTATTTTCAGTTGAACTTGATGTCTATTGGAAACATCTTGAGTGATTGATGGCGAACGAGCACAGTAACGATTGTATCTTGCTGTCCATGACTGTTGACCTATTTTCAATTTTGTCCCTCTATACTGATATTAAGCGTAAGCGCTTCCAAATTGTAACATAGAATCGGTTCAAGAAATTATCTTGAGAGTGCTCTTATCGATCGACATTTCTAAAATAATTGTGGTGTGTCAATTTTAAGCATAACCATGTACCAAAACTAATTGAAAAACAGCCAATTCTAGACAGTTATCCTAGCTTTCAATGGAATTCATGATTGGCCATGAAAACTGTAGGTAAAGTGGTGGTCTAATTGAAACAAAGTGGAATTCAACCGTCATGACTAACTAACTGTATCGACGGTGATGATTTTCCATGTGGGTGAAAACTACATGATACTGTAACAGAAAGCGAAGAGAACATTTTTCAGCTTGACTCGTCTACTTTTCTACAGCACAATTTCATTAAATTGATTCCGTTCTGCAGAGCAAGAAATGCATTAAAATGGCAAACTATCGCGGGATTGAATAAATCCAATTAGTTCTTCCACTTAGTCTATGCAGAGTCAAGCGAGCGAGCGAGTGAGTGTCGTGTCGATTGACTCTCAGCCATTGACGTATTGATTATCATTCACCCGTCACCCCTCGTCGATCGATCGATCGTGCACGAACCTTCATCTTGACTTCGTAATCGGTGAAGCGCTTTTTACCCAAGTCATGGGTTTCAGGATTGATGACGTCGATCTCTAGGCAGTTATCGGGCTCCGCGTAAGCATCTTCTAATGTTTGCTTTGGAGCGTTCAATCGATGAGTTCCAATGTCAGAATGATCTTCAGTGTCGGACATGATGGCTAGCAGTGAAGCAGTTGGGAAAAGACGATCTTGAAGCTTTGATGATGATTATCATTCACTCACTATACGGGCAACCGGTGAGGTAATCAGTCTACTCTACAGTACACTGGTACAGTACAATGTCGTTATCATGGCTGGGCACTCGTGGGCAGGGGACAGCACAGAAGTGCATTTGAAACTCACTAGACGTGTCAACTCGACCGCAACGTCATCTCACACCCCGAGCATGTTTTGGCGGTGTCATTTTTTGCAGCACAACCAGACCACGGTGTTGAACGCTACAGTATAAAGTACTGGAGACGGAAAATGTCATCTGTACACTACTACTGTACTCTACAGTACAGTACAGTAGTACACTCATACCAGCCAGCGGTGACGTGCCTACAGTACAACCAGGTACTGTACTTAGTGTACTATACTGTACAGTATGTATTGTACACTGTACGATAGGAGCCAGTTCTACTGTAGGTAGAGTAGAGTGCTATTAGGCAAAATAAATTGTAGTAAAGCTGCAAAAATTTGCCCAAAATTCTCTACATACAGATAGATGAAGGGACAAATCGATCCACTTTTAAAACTACAATTCTGTAAATATCCTCCTAATTTGAAATAACTACCGAAGTACAGTGTACAGTACAGGGTAGTTTTTCCAATGCTTTAAAATTGCGAATTCGTGCCGCTTCTCCAGGCTGCGGTGTTGCGCTTAAAATATACAATATCGATTAAACCAAGTTGCCTTACGATGTTGCTACGACAGTATCGTCACAATACTTTCTTCCTTTTACCACTGAAATGGATGAATTACAATACGATATAGTAGTAAAGTGCACACGAGTAAATAAAACTCTATACTGACAATTCCATAAGCTACTAAATACTACGGTAGCATGGAGTAATCCATGGTAGTTCATGACTGATTAAGTATTGCTATATCATCTCAATATACTCCAGTGAAGAAATGAAATGCTGCCAAAATTGTGATACACTGCAACATAGCCTGTGCATTATAATTATTCAACTCCAACGGCATAACTGTCAATTCGTGCAATCCAAATTGAGTTAATATGGTCGTCTTGTATCGACTATCATTCATTGCAAGCGCCACTTTCATTGTACCCTCAACGCCCTAAAATTCTGTAATTTCGCCATTACCTTCCATTTGAAGCCTTCTAAAAAAAAGATACAACATTAAATAAGTACCTATTGCTAGGAGACGAGTTGTCCGATAAAATATTGAATTTTTTTATCATATCTTTTTAAGTAATTCAACTCGAACGGCATAACTGTCAATTCGTGCGATCCAAATTGAGTTAATATGGCCGTCTTGTATCGACTATCATTCATTGCAAGCGCCACTTTCATTGTACCCTCAACACCCTAAAATTCTGTAATTTCGCCATTACTTTCCATTTGAAGCCTTCTAAAAAAAACAATATCGAATAAGTACCTATTGCTAGGAGACGAGTTGTCCGATAAACTATTGAATTTTTTTATCATATCTAAGTAATTTAATGACTATCAACTGTATCGTGAGTAGTTTTATATGAGTACAATAGCTACTAGAACTATGACACGGGTATGAATTTATCAAATCAGAGCGATGAACTTTTTGACAAAGAATGACTAGGTGTAGTGTAAACATTGCATGCTATACGAGGCATACAGTATACGTATAACAAAATGGAAGATATGTCAATATTTCAAGAAATTCTGAAAACTTGCAGATTACCAACAGTTGATAGTAGAGTCATGGACTACGAAGTATTTAGTACTCCATGGTAGAATATACTGTATACGCGTATTAATATATTGTGTACTTCTATTGGTTAGAGATGATGAAATAGAATAGGCCTAATGAAGCAAAAACAAATTGAAAATGACATAACAGCGTCACTGAAATTGATAAATCGTAATTTCATGATAGCGATCTAAAGAATGAAACACATCGAATCTGTAGTATCATTGTAGTAGGACGTTATATTTTTAGATTTACTATAGGTATAAATACAACTGTCAATACGTTTGCTAGAGGATCAGCCTAACAATTAATAAATTGTAAGCACAGTAATAGAGAATACCATAATGATGCACTAATTGCATCATTGTCGTATACCGACCTCACGTTATTGATAATAAGTGAAGTTGAGTAGAACTATGTGAATAATGTTATTAATTTGTACGTGTGTTGCGTATACGCTTTACTATGAGAGAATGTAATATAGAAATACTCTCTGTAAAAATAACTTGAAGTTGAGAACTGAGCACGATTACAGCACATTGCATTGACATAATGTTTAGATTAATTATTTATATGCATGAATGAATTTTATGATTGTGGTCGTTAATAACAAGAGAAGATTGTCTTGTCGATTTGAGTACAAGATATAACAGAGATGACTATAACTAAGGTAGAATAGTATATTTAAAGTGGTCCTACCGTATTCAGAAATAATTCAAAATATATTCTTTTATCTATAGAGCTAAAGCGATATTTATTATTTTATACGGACATATTTATACATGTCGATGTATCCCAAGAATACATACGAATACATTGTCGTTTTTACCGCATGACGAAAATTATAATTAATTATTGATATCGTATACGGATCGCAGCATATACGATAATTATGAGCGCTGTATTGTATTTTCCATAGCAAATAGAATAGGTTTTATCACTGTTCTAATCTCCGAGCGTTACTGAATAAAAAGATCTATATGGTCGGTAAATGATGCAAAATAGGATACTCTAGTCATTTCATTACTATGGATATACTGCATAATAAATAACCAATACAGTATCCTATTCATTTCACTATAATTATTGTTGATCAATTTTACAATATCAATCAAGCGATTTATAAAAATGCTATAGAAAATTGAAAAGCTACAGTAATTTAGTTGTAAATGACTGGCAATTCACGATATCCTGGAATTTGATTTTACAACTCCTTTCAGCATTTTATGATTGACCGGCCAAGAAGCATTTAATGATAGATCATCTTCGGGTCGACTTTCATCTTCACGATCAATTGTAACTTTATGAATTGGCTTCCTCACTCCAATAACCGATAATAATTTCAATTCCATAGGCCCAAGACGCAAGTAATCCTGAAGGAAAATTGTTTTCCGAATAATAAGTTAACTAGAGTCAATACTTTTACCTCATAGCGAAAACGCTACGTGTATAATGGCAGTACAGAAGGTCCTATTTGTTTGCTATGCAATACATATTGCAAATGTTAAATTAATTTTCAATTTATCCCATATCAGCTACACATACTAATGATTCTCAACGATAGGATATACTAATACAAGTACATCATGATTTTAGCAAAGCAGAAATTTGAATAAAATCAAGAAACAATGTCGCACACACCTCGAAATCTTCATCTTCCAGATCTAAAAATGGATCATCGTCATCTTCGCTACTTTCAGTAAAATCAGCTTCAAACTCTGTCGTATCTTGAACTTTATTTTTACTATCGCTTATCCCTAGAGTTTTATCACTTTGACTTAGAAAATCGGAAACTTTTATAGATCCGCTATCAAATGTTGATAATTGCTGATAATCAAAGGAATTATGCAAAATTTCCTGAGGCTGCGTATAATCTCTTTTGGCAATATCAAGTTTATCCAAAGCAACTTCAAGTTTATCTGTTATGGAAAGCAATCAATTACAACCGCAGTAAGTACTTGAAGAATTTTAATACTTTTATAAATAACTTAAACATATATGTATTTGAGCTCATTACCTTGATCGCTTAAACCATATGCGTAAGGATCATTCTGAGGATCATCTGTTCGGTCTTTTTCACCAAAATTGAGATAAAATTTTCTACAAAGCATAGAAAAATAATAGATCTATGGCAAGCTGCTAATCTTAATCAACTACCTGATATGAAATCTAGGAATATTGGCAAAGTGATGCTGATATACAACGCCTTACTTGGAAATCCTAAGATCAGCTGCCTTGCTATCGAAAAGCGTTCCCATTGCATGTAGATTCTTGCTTTCTATTTCTTCAACTAGCCTCGTCAATTTTTCATGTTCTTCTTGATACAATGCAATCTACCAAAAGATAAATATTGAATACATTCAAATTATATCCATTTACGAAGGAAAATGTGATATTTCGGTTTATTTTTAATTTTATTTACAGTAACTAATTTAGCAAGGATTAAAACTACTTAGCAAGCAAATACTGATACATATTTTGTGTTTGAATGCTAACCAAACACGGTAGGAATGAAAGTTGATGTCAAGGGAAAGATCGTTCATAAGTTATAAATCTCATTATTAATTGAATAAAGTAATTTTATGTAGCTTTTTAGGAGATTTTACCTCTTTCTTCATCCATTGATTATCTTTTATTTCCACATGATTTGTTTTATCCATATTTTGAAGTGCAACCTTTTCAAAACACGAGTAAAATTAATATCAAGATTCACATCTACTGGCAAGTAGTGCCCAATAAGACTTCTTTCGCTACCTCAGTTGCAATATCCTTCTGTTTGTTAAGCTGGAGTTCTGTTGATCGTTGTAATTCGTTCTTTTCAGATTCTACAGCCTTTCTTGCATGATCTATATTTGTTGTAATGTATGAATAAATATTTATTTGTAACTAATAATCACCAAAACCGTTTTTGACTTTGTTCAAAGTAAGATAATCCTAAATCTAATCCTTATCCAACCTACCTGCCATTTCTTCGAATTTCATGTCAATATCCTTTAGTTCCTGAACTAAAATTTCTATCTGCTTTTTATGTTCAAACTGGCCATATTCCTAAAATTAGCAGAAATAAATCGGAGAACATAAGTATTTACGAATAAGCACAATCTAGATCTGGATGCAATCAGATATGTCATTATTCCACTGAGTTTAAACTGACCCGATAATCTACTAACTGATCAACTTCAGCTTGTGTCAACTGAATAATTGCATCCCGTCTTCTAATTTCCTCAATCATTTCTAAGAAAAATATCACAGTTTTAAAAGCTATTTTGCTAATACATCAGATCTGGTAATAATGTTGTGTCTAAGTTGTTGTTATATTAGCTTCTAAAGAATAAGAGAATACCCTCAATATCTCGCTCTTCTTGCCGAGCTGTGGCTAATTTATCTTGAAATGCTTTTTCTACCACCTCATACCCTACTTCCTCAACTTTTTGTAAGTTCAGATCTCGTTCTTTCGACTGCTTTAAAAGCTGCTTCATATGGTGTAGTTGTTCTATTTTTAATTTTTTATTCTAATAGCAATAATTATAATTTACTGTTAAGGAAAAATATTGTGCTGGCTCACACATAAGGTTTCGTATCAACGTGAGAGTAAATATTTAATCAATTAATGAAGTAGCAATATTGCTTTATCTCATTAATAAAAATATAGGAGCTAATAAATTCTAAGAGACTGACCCTATCTTTCAATATTTTACTTTTTTCTTGATAATCTCGAAGAGTTCCTTGTGTTTCTTCTATTAACTTCTCTTTACCAGCAATTCTACATTATATATTATAAAAAACTTACAATCAACCAATAAGAATATTTTTCTAATTAAGCTTAGGTGCTCTTATTTGCATGGTTGAGGTCATTATTACATCAATCATCAAACATCAAACATTTCTCCATAAGTATAAATTTAAATGATGTACCGTACGCTAGCAGTGAATCAAGCTTAAAATTCAATAACAGTGCTATATTATGAAATATTTATTTCACTGTTCCATTCTAAGGATATTCCAGTATGGCTATGCTAGATAATGGTTATTTTATACTTAAACAGCTTCTTCAAATAAGAAAGAGATGATTCCGAAGATTGCAATTGAGGCATATAAAAATGTTTCCGAGGTGTAACTATGCTTAACTTACACCAAAAGCACCATACTTACTGTATTTCAATCATAGTCTCTCTCATCTGAATTAGTTCATTCACTTTGTGGTTTTTGCGCTTTTTCTTAGTCTTTTTCTTTTTACCGTCATTTTTATCATTTTTCCCCATAGTTAATAGCTTCCTAAGAAGAAAAGTCAATCACTTTCTTGTAGTCATCATACAGTTTCTACAATCGTAAAGACAGTTATCCGTTTTTAATGTGAAAGATGGTCAATTGGATCTATAACCCAAAGCTAGAAAGTAAACTTGACCCTGTGTACCGAATATTGCGCTTACTAAAAGTACGAATAGTATTATTCTTTTGACAATTAATTGAATACGTTTTATCTGGTATAACGTAGATAAAGTTAAATTAAGCTGAATAGGCATAATGAGAATTATAGTATTGGACTTACCTCCACTGTATTTATTTTGATCTTTGTAATTATAATTAGTCGAAATCTATCTGCAATAAGCTACCTTCCTACCCCTTCACTTGCCTGATATGAAATAGAAATATGTTATTTACTGTAGCAAGATATTACATTATACTGATATCCATTTCCATATCTAAAAATGATTCCTGAAAAATTTTGGAGTACTGTATAAAAGTGTCCTTTTGCTAGGCGATTTCACATGCCAATGGCGTATAAACAAATTCTGACTATGCTACTTTAAGCTGATTTACTAGAATTTTATATATTTCATACAGTACATACCCAATTTGCCGATACGTTTATTTCCTTCAGTTGATAATACAGTATTGTTATTGCTGTGTAAGTGCAGATTGCAAGCTAGTCTTCACGTACGAGAATACTCATGAATACCACCAGTACTGTATATGGAAGAACTAAAGTTAGAAGCTAACACTATCTAAAGAGAATTGTGCACCTTCACTATTTTAAGAAATTTCCGCAGTAACTTCATTAATTAATCAAGGTTAAATCACTTCCTCCATACATGTATTTACTGCATCAATACGCGTATATCCTAAGGTGAACCTCGATAGAGTCAGGGATGAAATATTGTTATGTACGCCGATTTATTTTCATATTATTATTTATTAATAAATACATGATATAGGTATACTGTAGTAAACGAATATTTTCTCTGCTTACAGTAATCACCCTGCTTCAAGTACTGCTGTGTAGTATAAGATGTCCAGTATAATTGCAGTGGCACTTTTGCGAACTCTGTGCAATTTGTAACGGTATCCTAGTAACGGTTCGGATGGGAGGACGGCCGTAGCAATGATTTGGTACAATCATGGTCGTGTACAGTGTACAATGTACGGTAGGGTACAGTATAATCCTGCTCTGGTTGTGCATTGTACAGTACTGTACACTGTCCGCTGTGCTGTCAGGTCAGTAGTGACATTATTTTTGCTAATATTCCTAACTACTATTCAGACTACACTCTGCAATACGGTAGACCATGTTGGCAAAACTAATGTCACCAAACAGCGAATGATGGACGTTGAACAGTACGGATCGCCTGCAATTTAAATACTGGACCCAGGATCAGCCATGCCAGAATACGCTTGCGCCGTGGTCTGGATTAAAATGGCGGCAACCAAAGATCTCAAGAACGAGCTTGCGGATCTCATTAAAAAGAAGATAACTTTAACGGTAACCTTTACTCTATGTTATTTCTTTAAAAATTCTATGCTCTTATCGTCCCTGTATATCGAATCTTTCTCAATATTCAATGATCGATCCAGGATAGCAATAAGTGAACGTTTTTCACTCAATGTAAAGAGCAATTTCCCCCCCAAAAACAGTCACTACAGTGATGGACAATGCGTTAAGACCAGTACAGTACGGTACGGTACTGGAAACGATTGTGGTCCTGCTCGTAGTATCACTAGTATGGTCTACAAGGTACTTACATAAACTCACTCCCTGCTACAGTATGAGGTTGTCCAACAGTAGTCTTCAGTCCAGGACAATAATCATTACTTCAAGGGACCCAATTCAGTCCTTACTGCAGCATTTCTCTCGTTGAAAGAGAATCTTTCTTACCAATTTTGATCCAATTCGATTGATGTACGTTGGTGAGATGGAAATTACAACTAAATTTGTGAATTATAAAGGCAAATCATGGATTATACTGCTGTAATACCCAGTTCTCCTTGAGAAATAATGTTATTTTACTGTAGTATACTGCCTTTATTGTCAGTCGAGTAGTGCATCGAAGCAAAGCAATATAACAGGGAATGGAGACGAAGTAGCAGGAATCAACCTGAAAAAATGACTTCTATGAATGCTGTAGAGTACAGTGCAATAGACATCAACAACCACATCAATAGAGAATAGGAATAGTCCTTCTCAGGCAGTGATGAACTTTCAATCTTTACAGCATATCCATTACAGTAGAAAAGGAACTGATTCCAAGTTTTACATCAAAATCTTGACCTAGCCATATTAATAACAGTCTCGTGCAGAAGAAGTTCTAATCAAGACTATCAAATCATTCAGAATAAAATAAATAAAATGCAGTGCTGTACCACTGCTGGTTGATGTAGCTACAACACAACGCAATAGGATTCGACAGTAGTCGACTGCATATATGGAGATTGTGAAGGTCTACGAGCATAGTGTGCTGTAGGCATATTTAGGCTGCTGAGAGTGATTGCGATAGCTATCAATCTACTGTGAAAGCTCGTTTCCCTTGCAAGTTCAGCTGCAACTAGAAATAGGCTCTATTAGCACAGAAGAGCATAAATCGAGATACAATCACTTGTTAACGTCAAATTTCAAATTTTGCTCCTATTAGTAGGCATCGAAATTACTTACAAGTCCAATAGGTTTTCAATTCCGTAACCTAAACGTTATGAGCCAATTTCTTTGACGTCTTGTAACACCATGACCTTGTCGAGTCCATTACAGCTTGTTATTTTATTGCGGATTTCTAGATATCACACAGTACACTATATACATTTCTACGTTCACAATTTCAATTGATTTTCAATAACTAGGAGGACTTGAACAATTTAGAGAAGCAAATCTATAATTTTGAAAGCAGCTATTTGGAAGATACATACCTCTATGGCAATGTTATTAGAGGATGGGACCGTTTTCTTGCTAATAATAAGTAAGAATAAGAGTGATAAATGATTTTGTTCTACTATTGCTAATCAATCTTCTGCAAGACATTGTATGTATAGAAGCAACAGTAAATCCTCTTACCTTTCTGATTGAATATATCCTACTAATAAGTAATTAATTTTGATGGCTTTTATTGCCAAACTTACCAAGATGTCTCCCTCAGGCAATCTAGTGTATTGTATAATTAATCACGGTACATCAACAAGGAGCTTCTGTTACTTGCAGATCAATCTCAAACAAATATTTCTGCAATTCTAGATCCACGAATCAAAAAATCGAAAGACGAAACCGTAAATTTAAAGAAAGTGAAAGACTATTCTCCAAGTCTTCCGTCACATCAAGACACAATCTGGTAAATGAATATATTTTAGCCACCTCCTAACGTGACAACTTTCAACTTGTCACGAAACTTCATACTGATACATTATGATTTTATAGATAAACCCACTCACACAAGAGCTCAACAATGAAAATGGTTAGTTATAACATTACTGTAATCTTTAACCTTGATAAACTTCTACATGCTGGCTTTCCTTGCAAATAGAAAATTTAAAATCTCCTTCCTCATAACATTAGCTGAACCAGTTGTACCTGAAACTGTTAGCCATCAAGTAGAAACTAAAGAACCAGTTCTACCCGAAGAAGAACGTAAAACAGTTGATAGTAAAGAAAGTAAGTCAATTACAATAAAATTCCAGTGCATTTTCGCTTTAAGCAATGTTTTCACACAGTTCTTGGTTATTATCGTATTGGTAGATATATCACAGAAGAAAAAGCGAAAAAATCGTCATAACAAGTAAGCGCTATAAATTGACTAGACTTTATGATTCGTTATACATGTTGTATTTATGTTATATATATATATATATATCCAATTCAAATTTCACGTTGATTTACATGCTATTATAATCAATGACAATGTATCTTCCTTTGATCTTAGATCCGAAGAGAAACTAAAGAAAAAAATTGCGCGCGTTGGAGCACAAAACGACGTCCATCAGGTTATTTCTTCTGTTCTGTATTTCACCATACAGCGACTGTTACTCATTTTTTTATGTAATGATACTTTAGGAAGATTAGTCTGAATTCCTGTTATCGGAGGCGATATTCCACTGGCTAACCATGACATTGCGTATCTCTCTCTCTCTTCCTGGTGTTAGAATGTCCTGAATGATTAATGCGCTATTACCAATAATTATTGTTATTGATAATATTGAAAATATTTTCAATGCAAGACGTGAGAATTATGTAAATATTTTATAAAATGATAGACTGAACAGTGCATTATCTTGGAGATCTATTACTAATTGCACAAGATCGTGTATTTGTCTTTAATGTATACAGATATTTTGTGCGTATTGCACGACAGTGATCTTTGTTAATTAAAACTAGATCGCATTTTTAATGATTTGCTACATCACTTAGTGTATGTATTGCACCCATGCAGTTATAAAGTAATAGAAATTGTAGCCCTGACTAGCTTATTTAAATTATTATGGAGCACTCAATGAAATAAATAAAACGGAAATACTGTATATTGCTGAGTTAACAGATGAAAAGTTTCTGAAGTTATTTGTGCTTGGCTATGGAAATTTTGGTGGAATCAACAAAACCCCTTTTCAAAGTAAAATAAATCTTCAATCTATATCGGTAATCTTTTAGAGTGCGCGCACTATTCTCAAGTATAAGCTCGGGGCAAAAACTTTGTGCGTTTGCAATCCTTAAAGCGCGGTTCCAGAAGCAGTTCGGTACGAAACTATGACACATTGGTACAACTGAGTTTCAAATCTAATTATCAATCTCACACCTTGTATGTTCATCTATCGTATTAAGCAACCATATTATATTTTCTTATGGAGATATTACAAGTACGTATTTTAGGCTACCGTAGTACTGAAAGCAAATACTGTATGAGTGCAGGTAAACATTGCGCTAGCTAATAATTAACTTAAAGCGTACAGACCAATTATGAAAGCTTACATAATATTTCGTAGATGTAATTTTCATTTCATTGATTTCTCAATGAAGAACAATCAAATTTGTAAGTATAATTGGAGCTATGTTGAGCACATTCATTAATCAGATTGTGAAAGTACTAAATTCAGGTTTCACTAAAGCATCTTATTCAAATCAAATTTTTAAAAAACCTACTACCTGGCTAATCTCACAAATTATTTATCAGCTGCAAATACGATGGACCGTTGTTTTTTTCGAAATAGAACTGTTAACGAAATTTTTGATCTTTGAATATGAGCCTACATGTATATGCTAAATCGTAAAGATAGCTTTTAGTTTTCAGATATTGCCTGCTATAAAATCATAACTTGACTTGCCCAGCAGGCTAAATTTATCAGTCAAGATGAACATCTTGGCAAACTGTATTTTAGCGTAGGCCAAATTGGAAATATTTAGTTCATCGCTTGCATTTTTATAGACCTTTATTCCCATTCATAACCCTCTAAATTGGCTTAAAATCACTTCTTACACAATACAGATTCGATTATATGAACATAAGAACAGCTATTCCAGCTGACAATCCTATAAATACATATACTTACAATACATTGCAAACTTGAAGTCTTCATATTACAACAAACCTATTGATAGATCATATAAATTATATATAGGCCCTGTGCACTATCTCTATAATACTATGTAAACCAGTGGTAAATAATTCAATTATACATTATGATTTACTTTGAAATTCAATATTCAATTATAAAACGATTTGGCCATCATGAAATTTATGAAAGCAGCGATGGTTTACAAGACAATGCAAATATCAGCATGTTCTAACTATTCATTTCACAGGTGAGTCTAGTGTATCTAATTATTGTAGTATTTGTACGATACATGAAAGCTCAATAACTTCGATTGAGAAGTATTTTAAAAACAAACTAACGCTATAGGATGTTAATTAACGTAGTGTTATTAATTGTCAATCAACTTTATCGCAGAATCTGAAAAGATCACAATATACGTGCACAGTCCTAAAACAAGCATATCTACAGTATTAGAATGGTGATAACATTTGATTAAATTAAAATTTATCTCATCTCGCTTCAATAATAATATACATTTATTACAAGCTGCAAGCCGTTCGCTAGGTTTGTCATTGTACCATATAGAATTAATATATGCATCAAATGGCATACCACGCTTGATGGAGAGAGAATTCAATGGCAATAAAAATTTTGTATTTACGGTGAAAATTCCAGGTTTGAATAAAATAAAAATAATAATACAAAAAAGTCCGTATAGTGACATACATACTATAAAGGACAGAAGCATAAAGTATTAATTTCATTTCAAGTATCTAGCAAGCAGTTATTAACTTACTAGATTACGAGCTACTAGGTAGAAATTTTATCTTGATAGTGGTCCAATTTACAGGCATAACAGAATAGTAATAAATCAGTCTGTTTGGTATTATTGCAGGTAATAGTACTGTAAGGAAAGTTTTACTACACCATAAGAGTGTAATACAACCTCTTTCGCTTCTCAACATAATCGATATTGAGCGTATAGTATATCAAGGTCGTATTCAGCTTGAATTGGTACAATACAATTTATACATTTATGTAATTCATAAAAATAGCTCAGATAGTACCAGCCGTATCTGATTGATACTATTATAACAATAGTTTTACAGAGTTTAAGTCCATAAAATTGGATCTCTTTTAACATATAGGAGGTATTGGTCCCGGTCCTCTTTCAAATCCAAAAACTGGATATTGATACAAATACTACAGAGTGGCAGAGCTTGTTGTCTACTACAATCCTATACCAATGGTGGATATATTGTGTTATCTCTTTTTCAAGCGTTAGTAGTCGCTATCAGCCAGTCTGAAGATTAATCTATGACAATCCTATTAAGAATCTGGATCCGGATCCAGTACACGTGTAAACCAACAATGCTCAGTTTTCATCATTGCATGTGCTAAAAGATTCATCCGTATATGTTGATTAGCAGAAGCAATATTGTTAATGACAAGATAGCCGTTGACATCGTGCCGCGTGTAATGGATGACTTTCTTCTGTAAGATAGGCCACTTTAGATGAAATCGTTTATTATGAATTAAATCAATGCCACACTTTCTAGCCAGCAAACCAAGGTAGATACCATCGGAACATTGTAGTAAAGGAACAGAATCTGATGCAATGATTAAATCTCGAGCAACATCACGACTCATGACCGTCCCATAACCTTGAAAAAATGGAGGATAATAATTGCCAGGAAATTCTACTTTGGAAGCATATTTTGGATCATATGGATCACGATTAGGAACATGAAAACGCCAATCGTGCTCAACCTGACCATGCCATAATCGGCTGAGTTTACGTCTTATAATTAGCCAACCCAGAAATTCAAACATTCGCGGAGCATTGACAAAAGCGTTATCATTACCTTTATACAAAAATAAGGGCTGGCAATAAATATAACTCCAATGAATACCCATTAACGTCTTCCTGGACATGTTGCGCTCATTGTCGACAAAATCGCCAAGTAATAAATCTTGATATTGCTTATACTCGGCTTGTAATTGTGCATCGCCATCTTGTATACCAGTCGATCCAATGGAGAAGATGACCCGCCAAGCGTTTGGTGCTCCATAGATTTCGGTAAAGCGTTTGCCATTACCCCATGATCGACGAATAGCTTTACGTAATTCGAAATTTTCAGGTTTACTATTAATAACTAGCATGACAATGGCTTGCGATGTACAAGGAGCTGGCGTATACTTGGTGACATGATTGATTTGAACCGGTTGACGAGGACCGGGTAATAATCGAATGGTAATGTGGCGAGGAAATTTACAACGCTTTGCTTTACCAAGGACATGCTTTGGTGCAGTCATATTAAAAGGTCTTCGAATAAATTTTGTCACCTTGGATGTCTTCTTAGAAGAGCCATTCTTCTCCTTGTCTAGTTTAGTATCCTTTTGATGTGCATCAGCCTTACCTTTATCATTATTATCATGGTTATTACCGTTACTGACTTCATTTTGACCAGCAACCGGCGCACCATCGTTTCCTTTAGCCCCTTGTCTTTGAATCGGTGTCGACTTTCCCGTGTGCGATACGACAAATATACCCACATAAACCAATAAGCAAATAGTTAAACTTGTGGATAAAACTAAACGTAACCTCATGTTAGTCAAAAAATACTGAACGATCAAGTCGTTCGATCAATTGGATCAAGTTGAAGATGCCCCTAAATTGGCCTTAATTGCTAACGCACCACCGCCAATGACGACAAGGACAGCAGTGAAACCATCAGAGTAAAAAGTATTCGAGGAGGATGACGAGTCCTCACGCGCAGATCGTCTACAGTACAGTGCCTACAGTGTACAGTATAAGGTATCATACTTCCATACTGTACACTGTACAGGATAGTACTGTGCTCTGCTGTCGTCTTTCCGGTGTCCAGTTGTCCCAGGTGAAATCCGATGGTGGAAAAATTGGCAAGAAACTTTTTGAGTTTGGTTTTACTGGACAGTACAGTAAAAGATGAAATTTTCTCTTCTTTCAGCTGGAGATGGAGTTGATGGACACTCAGTGGATAGTATAGTGTACTAGTGTACTGCGACCATGCCCAATCTGTTTGTAGAAGGGACGAATCATTCATTGGTGCAAAAAGGACAGTACTACTGTCAACTGCAGTCTAGTATTGTACTTTGATACTGGATGAGCCAGTAGACGTAATCATTGTAAAGGATAATTCTCCACACTACTCATCATGACATCATGTTGCACTTGTAGGCAATCATTTGGAAATGATCAAGTTATTGCCAAGTTAAAAGGATGTACTGTATAGTACAAGTACAGTAGGCAAAATAGCACGACTGATTGACAAGCAGACTTCAACTAGGGTCAATACAAGTGTACTTAAACAGGTGTAAAGGGTAAACTAGTGATGTCTTGGATCTCCAAACACTCACCACTAGGGTTACTGGCTGAGCTGTGATATCATCGCTCCAGTACTCATGCACCCAGCAATTGAATGACGTGAGCTTACACGACTAGTTTATTGACTACCTTACAATACTGAACGTCATCAAATTAGGAATATCATAGACCACATCGATCCTAAATGATTGCCTAATTATAATTCACGACTTGCAATCTTGCAAGAGTAACTCCAACTTCACCACTGGAAAAAATGAGCGCTCAGCAACCAGCTCATTCAACAAGAAACAACACAGTTTGACCATGGAATACCGTATTACTGTACTGTACTCAGTGTACTGTACTAGTCTTGTTGGTCAATGGTAGCGTATGGACAAGACTAGATTACGCGGAACACTTCCAGTACAGTAGCCGTACAGTACTTACTGTACCGAGATTACTGTAAAATACGGTAGAATACAGTACTTTACACTAGAGACCTTGAAATACTGTGCACTGTACACTATACTGCAGTGCTTCATACAATCCTATTAGGACTGGACGGCACCGGACGGATACTATGCAGGGTGTACCATAACATTTTGTCACTTTCGGGCCATATTTTTCTTTCAAAATACATGTACAGTAAAGCTATAATAGAATGATATATTAATCAGTATTTGCTTATTAAAATCACTGGTTGATGCTTTTCAAAGTGACAAAATACTTTGATACACACTGTACAGTACATGGCACAATATGGCGCCAGGGTAAGATGATTTTCCAATGGCATCATACACTACAGTACAGTACTTATTACGCAGGTTTTCAACCGTGACTTTTGAGGTATTTGGACCGGTCTAGGACAATTCGACGTCGACAATTTACCGCTGTACAATGGAGTAGTATAGGATGACATCAATGTAGATTGGATAGGACGACGGTGAATTCCAACACTTTGCAGCGTTCAATCCTATACACCGTAAAATGAATCGAATGCAATAAACTATCTGCTTTGATATTACGAGGGTGGATTGAATATTTTACGCCGTCAAATTCATTGAATACGGTAAATTATCCGGTTTCGGTATTGGACACTGTCACGACTTTTGGGCTTTGGAGGTGCAATTTTATCGGTAGGGGTCCCTGTTGACACGGTTGTAAAATATGGCGCACAACTTTTCAGCCCTTCCAATGCTGTCGAAATCACTGAGGCCAAAAAGGTTTTATCCTTTTTACCTCACCGAGTCGCCTTTTTCACCTAGAGGGCACAGATCGAATGGCTACTGCGTTCACCGTACAGCGCGTGGCTGGTTCACTCCACTGAATACTGTAAAGCGTTCTTCTACATTACTTCAATACGTATGGTAGAAGTCATTGAAACAAATGAAGATCAAGCTAGTAAAGTGTTCTTCTACATTACTTCATTACGTATGGTAGAAGTCATTGAAACGAATAAAGATAAAGCTAGTAAAGCGTTCTTCTACATTACTTCAATACGTATGGTAGCAGTCATTGAAACAAACGACGATAAAGCTAGAGATAGCGGGCCTATTCCACAGGCTTACAGTCCCGTACAGATTGCACTACAGTCCTGTACCATTAACTTCGTCGTTCTTAATTTATTTTTTTTTAATCGGTTTATGACTGCAACACCACAGATGCAACTAGAAGTGACGATCTGATGAATTGCAATAATAGCTTAGTAGCAAATGTGCACTGTACAATACCCAAAAGTAATAATAAAAATAATTGCTTTTATGCGATGTACTTCTACGCTACTTTTGTCCAATGGCTAGCAATAATGATGCCATGTGCGAAACCGTGAATCACGAGAACAAATGCATTAATGGAGATTCACAATAGATCGATTTTGACATAATGGATACTCCCCATCTCCATTGACAATAAATTATTTTCACTATCGATTCTTTTACCTCAATGATATTTATTGAAATCTTGAAGCTAGGCAGAATTCATTTCAAACTATAACCCCTTAATCTACGTCTCAGATTGAATCTCCTATCACCGCTACGTTACTACAGTAGCATATTACATCATTTATGAACATTGACTCAAAACATGATGGATTCATTTCGATCCTGTTTCCAAAGTTTTTCTATCGAGCGCTTGAAAGCAATGGTATACTGGGACAGTATACATTTTTAGCATTTGATACATTTTTTGACTACGTCATAACTAGCACTGCACGATCATTTTGTATATTGTGTATACGTACGTTACTTATACCATTGGATTGTTTTATTTTTGAGAATTATGGCATAAATTACTAGAAATTTCTCTTCCTAGTAGTCCATCTGATGAAATCTACACTACTCAAGTCATTATACGACCATTGAACTTAAAATAAACTAGTACGTTTATATACACAATCACAGTCCTACTCACTGCAGTAAAAAGTACTGCTAAGCCATAATACTGGCGTCGCTTGATTGATTATAGACGCATAGAATGGGATAAATCAAGTTTAAAGCATATGAGTTGTTATTCGAGTTGTACATTAGGGAAATGTTTAATGTTGAAGTAAGGGTTACGATAAACATCTTGAACTACAATGCACTAAATACAATTTGGCGTTAACCGAGAACATTCAATCATTGTACCGAATATCAAACAACCACGGCATTTTATGTGAACAGCGATATCCTCCTATACACTTCTAATGTAACCATTTACATACATTATTTGGTAAAATTCAATTCAATTTCTTATGTAGGTAAAATGGAATATAAGTCTTATTCGATAATACATTCCAATACAGTATCGCAGGTGAATGATAATATTACCTTACTCATTGATTACATCTAAATTCTTATATGTAATACAGAAACCAGCTCTAATTACGACAATCCTTTACAGATGCCACGTATAAAAGCAGTCGTTAATTCAATCACGGCTGAAGTGATACGGGAAATTTGCTAAATTCTACTATTTTCTTAATGACATCCATCAAGTCATGCGTTCTGAAGTCACAAAGAGAAAAATACGCGTAAGTGGCTCTTTTAACATTTAGCCCAAATTTCGTCAGTAATATAAAAAAGACAAGAAATATATTATCCAGTTTCTGTTAATTAAAGCGATCAATGTACTGTATTTGGGAATACTATTTATGCGGTAACGATGCTAGAAGTAATTGTATAATTAATGTCATATAAATCGCAAAACAGCATAGAATGCATCATCTAAAGTTTTTCTATAAGTTTCAAAAATCCGATGTTCCCAGCTGTAGCATTGAATAAACTAATTGCTATAGTTGATAATAATCCATAATGCTGGATTTCTGTATGAAAGCGTTGTACTCTAACGCTATCAACTTCAATATTGTTACCTTTATTAACTCAATCCATGATTATTCCCACTAGTTCATAACAAATTACTGCAACGTTTACATGTATACCTTATTGTCTGCCTTTGCTAGAATATCCGCAACTTCAGAATGGCCTACTTCTACAGCTATATCATGTGCAGTTTGACCTCTCTTTTGAAAAATTATTTTAGAATTAATCAAATGTGTCACAGTTATACAATCTGTTACTTAATAAACTATCAAAAACAATGTATACGATACCTATTGATATCGTTAGGAAAATTCTGCTTAAGTTGTAAGAATTACAAGCCAAATAAATAGATTCATTGAGCTAAATTATCAATCGATCTACCTTGCTAACTGCATTTAGACTCGCATCATTTCTTAAGAGGAGACGAATACAATCAACGTGACCTTCCCATGTAGCCAAATGAAGAGGTGTATAATCATCCTATCAAAAGTTAATTCAGAACAATATATTACATATAAAAAATACTCTAAAAATAACCATAGATAAACTATAGATAGACTAAATACAGCAGATAGATTAATTAAGGGAAACTTATGAAGTACTATTTGTAAAGTTTCATTTATCTAATTTAATTACAATCTCATTCGGTATACTTTATTTTTATTGATGCAAAGGAACAACAGCAACTATACCATTCACTCATGCCCGTATAAATAAACTGCTATGTTAATTAAATCGAAACATTAAACATCTTCAAGGGTAATTTAAGAAATCGTCATAACTTATCACTCATAATCCGAATTATTTCAGTAATAGTAACGCATTTATTGTTTGTCCATTAATCTATAATTCTACCAAATGTATTAAGAATTAAAACAATTGTAAAGTAATATGTAGATGCTAATTAGTTATTAATTTTACGTCTTACATAACTTAAACAATCTAAAACTCCTTCATGGCCTATGCAAAATAGGTTATAATTTAATTTTACGTATAATTCTTATATTACGTACATCATCTCTGACGTCGACATCAACTTTCTGATTCAGTAACCATTCTAAGATATCCGTTTTGCCTTCAACAGCAGCGAAATGACTTGGTCGATAGCGAAACTAATCATTGCAATATGAGATAACAATAAAAATTACTTTTATTACCACTGATTACCGCATTAGAAAAGTAGTCAGGATTAAGAAAATTACGCTATGATATATTTTAAACACATTATCAAAAACTTATCATACCCATCCAGGTCGTTTCAGTGCATTATAATTTCCAAGATGTTGATACAAAAATTTTAAAATTTTCAAGTAGCCTAAAGATGCTGCTTGGTGCAAAGAGCAATCCTTCATTGCCTGCAATACAGCAATTATTGTTATATTCATTACCACGATTTTATTATCATCTGTATGTATAAGTTATTGAAGTCTAGTACCATTTTACTTAATGAAACAAATATAATGAATCTATTAAGTCATTTTTAATCATCAACCTTTATTACGATATTAATAACGCTATGCTTAATTGAGACAATATCGTATAGATTCATGCTAAACATGACAATTTCAGATTATAGTTATGGCACTAATCATAACCATCAGAATATGTTCTAGAGAATAAAATAATACGGCAATGCAATTTATAATCCTGAGAAAATTATTAGACTATTGCTAATAATAATTTTAAAGTACACTTAGTTAAGTTTACAATATTGTAGAATTCAACCAATTGCGTACGCAATTATTTCTCTCACTCTCGACAGTTATAAATGTAACTGTACTAAATAATAACGTTGTTATTGCAGGTTCATATTTTATGAACGGACTCTGATTAATCTACAGATGTACAATATAGTAATGATGAAGCATTCAGTTTAGTACCTTGTAATCCACACAAGTTTTACTCAATTACTAAATCAAATGGCAAAGTGAGTGACTATAAATAGAATTTCAGTCGAAAGTTTAACTGATATCCATACAGATCCAGTTACACTTACGTTTTCATATAAGGGGTCTGCACCGTTTTTCAATAGTAGTTCAACTCCTGCTACATCACCTGCATGTACACATTTCTGTAAGGCGCTGTTGTTGTTATCATGCTACGTCATATAAAAATAAAACGAAAGAAAATGACAAAACTTTACATTTTATGTGTAAAGATAACGGCAAATTAAATTCGGTTGTAGCTTAATGAGCTGTAAAGTGATAAGACAGTTTTAACAATTTTCTATTTTTTTGTTATCCATTGCTTATTTACAAAATGTAATCCATTAGCATGACCGACTAGATTACTATACGTGTAAACTGAATGTTTTAACCGTGTATCTCAGATATCCAATACTTGTTAATATGGGGGAAATAAATCTATAATTACTATAAACATTATTTACTGATAATTCTATATACGGTACAGCCTAATCTTACCCAATCAGGAATATCAATATTTCCTTGAATATTCCTCAACTCTTTAAAAAAAGTATCATTTCCTTTTCGAACTGCCGCAAGAATTTCACCTGCATCTGGTTGCTACAAATTTAGAAGATACACGCGATGAACGATTAAATATATGTCAGTAAAAATTTCAAAGATACAAGAAAACTTATAATTAATTATAATTGCATATTAGATTTGCAGGCCTTGAGCCTCCTATCTACTAGTGTTATACCGTAAATTTGCAAGCTATCATTGTCACATATCGAAATCGGTTCCATTCATTTTACAGCAAATTGACTCGACAGTTTAATAGCTAACTAGCTTTCACTACATTTTCGTACATGACTATCATACTTCCATTTACTCAGCAGACAGTAGTGTACTGTATTTGTTTAAGCCGTACTATCCGAGGGCATGGGTTTCTGTCCATATTCGTATATAATATGAACGAGGACGAAGTGTGTAAAATAGATGTCGTTAAAACTATTTACATTACATTGTAGATACGGCTTAAATTACGACATCCGCTTTGCATCGTTGTACCACAGAAGTTACTGCCAAATACAAATTTCTTGCTTGAAATTTGATTTAAAAAAATTTCCAATCTGACTGAAGCTAATAACAATCTCTGTGTATATTAATTATTATAGATCCAATTGCAGTAACAGCAACGAGAGATTTGAGGTTATGGCTTAGTGCATTATACGTATATGTAAGTAATAAATAAAAAAAAAAATAGATATACCGTACGCTTATCCGATCAATAAACAACGACCCCATAGGTAGCTCATACGTGAACAGGTGTAAGTCTGTACTACAATGAGTAAAGAGTCCCTCCGGGCTCGACTCTGGGTTTTGTCAGAAACATTGAAAGTACTTTAGTGTACTACGGTGCCACAGCTGTTCATGAAATGATGAATACTTATAGAAATATAAGGTTTTTTCTTCTATCTCTACGTGAACACTACTGTAACAGTCATAATAATTAAAAAAGAAATAGAAAACTGAAATTTGAACTTTCTTAGCGTGCAATAGCTATTTCTTAGCTGATTTCCATGAAGATTTCATATCTATTTCTTGGTTCAATTAATTATAAATGCACTTAATAGGTTTAGAATGAAAAATAACCTTGAGTTTAAAATTTTCCCCCAAATGTATGCGCATATAATTAATTAATTAAATAAAAAGAATAATGTTTATAATCATTCCGTGAAAAATTACTATCGAGTGAAGAAATTGAAAAAAAAATAATAATAATGGTAAGATGGACGATGGATGGTTATAATGATATCTATCAAACGCTCGCTTTTACTTATCATAGATAGTTCGAAACTTACCGTAACATTCGTATTGGTAATGGTTCGCATTTTGTCAACGTTGTTTCTAAATAAGAGCAATAAGTGAATAGGCTAAAAAAGAATAGACAGAATATTCCATATTTACTCATACAACAGGTCAAGAGAGAGCGAAAAATAAACAGGATTTGAACTTGCTTGCCTCAGATCAAGAATAATTAGAATCATCATCAACATACAGTGAAGTTACGATTCAATGAGTCATGAGTGCGATATGCAGTAAAACAGGATAATAACGATAATGACATCAATTACAAGTAATTGGCCTCTGCTGTGTTAACATAAACAGCACACCCAATAGAGCACAATATCCAATAAATAAAGTAGAGCTACACAGGAGATGCAGTGCCAACGATATTGTACGTAGTATGATATCAAAATCGTAATAGAACTAGTTAATAAACGGAAACAAAATTACCAACTTGATCACCAAAAATGGCTGAAATGTTCAAAAAGAGCTACTCACCGATAAAGACGTTTTCGTTATGTCCGTTGTGTTTCCACTCTTAGTCGTTTGATACACTGCTCCTAGTAAGCTTACTAAAAGTCTCCTTTATTTAGGATTTACTGCATTTAAATAGTATAGCCATAATAACGTACAGTTTTATACCCTTATTTTAGTAATCATTACCTTATCATATGCGAACACGTTAGGTGCTGTACAACAAGTTACTGTATTCTTATATACATAACAATGTCCTGTCAACGATTGACGATTTTATCATTGACAGTTGCAAATGTAAAGAGATGTGGACAGTTTTTCATGTATACTGCATTAAAAGCACATAATTATACATACAAATACTGCCCATTTGATAATTAAAAATAGAAAATGTCACGCCTTAACTGCTAAAATGTCACTTTTGTCTTCATTTTAATTTTCATCTATTGAGCCAAGAAACCCGGTACCGAACTGGTATACAGTAAATTAGTTCATCAATACCTTTTTCAGATTTTTAATGTAGCCCATGGGATTGTATTCATTGGCCATGATAGGTGACTGACAAGGGAAAATTATTATAATCTTTTGGGAGGTTTAATCATTGTACCATAACATGTTTGCATAAGGTTTTACAAATTACCATCCCTTCTCGTGATACAGTCCATTATTACTACAACGACGACAGGGACCACCCTGATTATCAATTGACAATAAGCCGGGTTGAAAAAAGAATTTTGAAAAATAACTCGCTTATTGTTCGTCCCTTCCATACTGTACAGTGCATTGCATGGTACTACTTTAAATAACAGAAATATTGGCTGTCAGTATTGGACGTAGTTATAAGAAGTAGAAAAAATTCTTAGTCCAATAACTTTTCATCGTTAACGATGACTGCTGAGTAGCTGTACTGATTGTAATATCGATAGTATGCAGGTACATCGACACTGATCGGCTCCATAGTAATATCTATAATAAGCCAAAATGGTATAAACTCTAAAATAATGGCCTTACGCTGCCATGAGATTTCTGAGTTTAACCCTGTGCACTTTGTGAACTTAATGATACACCTACGCTATTATAATTTTAATTGACCTTAAAAATGCGCAACATCACTCGAAAAGAGAAGACATGTTTACAATTTTATAGCTCCTCCTACCTTTAACTCATGTGATAGTAACAATTTACATTCACTTTTTGCCTGCAAGTTAGTTAATCAACACTATCTACAATCGATAGCATGTGGCACGAGTTCTGGTATTAGTGATATATCACATTGGGCGTTGCTGTAGCGTTTCGCCTAAGGGTCATATTGCAGATACTGCTTTGCTACTATTCTTATTAAGGTTAAACATGATTAAAGTCTTATTAGAGCACTGGAAGATCAACTTTACGCGCTACTTTATAGCAGTCTTGGATTTTAAAGGATTGAGGATACTCTACCTACAGTAATGCTTAAATAAGAATCAAATCGAGTCGAGATCGAGCCGTAAACAAACCTACACGGCTGTCGCTGTGATGAATATTAGAGTATTTACCGCTATGATCGTTAATTTATTAATTGATTAGTTAAAATACTTTAATTTCAAGTAAGATCTGCTTGTAAAATCAGTTCAATAACATCAGTACATTTGATATTTGGGTTCTGTGTCATTGCAGGTTTGGAAGTTTTGCAAATGTAAACGACACGCCCGCATCGTGTATATTGGGTGTCGTTTACCTTGTAGTAGTTTACATTTTGAAATGATGCTGGCATTACTTATATACATGAACTATGAAATCGAATTCTAGTCAGTCTTTACTCTATGATACTGCTATACAGTAACATGATCAAAGTGAGTCAAGCTATCGTTCGGAGTTATCCTAACTTGTGATCGTCACTGGGAACAGGATAGTGAGGATAGACTTTGTAGGTTAAACGGCATTGGCATCTTGTACTTACATACTTAAACAAGACCATCAGCAACAACGATCATAACAATATGAATAATTAATCATAATAACTGGTCAAATATTGCACGGACTCTTTATCCGTGTATTTATCATAAGTATTGACGATTCTCATAACTACTCTTACTATAAACGTTCAGTGAGCAAACTATTACTTCGGCCAATTTTACAAACACAATTAACGACTTTATCGAATTAGCGAATGATGATTAATAGAAGCGTATATAATGATAAGATTCATGGAATCCTTTTAAATAGATCTTTATGCCGAATTCAGTATTTTAAAAGTGGATTTTACTACTGATCGACACTGCACTACTTCTATTTACAAAACTTTAAAATTGCCTTCATTGCAATTTGAAATCTCATCATCAAAAATGTACTGTATCTACGTGCTTATGCAAGGCAACAGATTGTGCGACATGCCCAAGGTAAGATGTTAAAGCGAGCTCATTGTCAACAAATTTGCTGCTTGTATGTAGATTACTTCTAGTTGCTGATGGGGTTTACAGCTTTTACTGGCAATATTGCTTGGTAATGCGAGCATATTAACTTGAATGATTGAGCAAAGTCGGTACCAGTATCTCACATTTATTCGATACTCCACGAGCTGAATAAACTGAATTCAACCTCCACACAGTAACCCTTTATTTTACGTTATAAAATTGAGGGAAATGTTTAATATTTACGAACTGGCTATAAAGAACATCTTTACTCTAAGATAAATTAGAAGCAGTTTTCATGAATAACAATTTATTATGGCAAGTATATTAAGCATTTATGCGGTAACTTGGGCTAATAAGCTAAGCGCCGTCTCTCTATGTAAAAGGCAATATCGTATGCATTTCTGACGTAATAATAATAGTTTCTACATACATTAGAAAGAGCAAAATGGAATAAAACCGTTCATCTCTTCCAAAACAATATCATGCGGCATTGATAATATTAATAATAATATATAAGGGAATAATCTTACTCTTGGATTGTATTTATACTTCTATTTGTAATACAGAAAGTCAGCTTCAACCACGACAATCAATTACAGATACGGTGTATAGAAGCATTCGCTAACTCGATCACAGTTTAAATTGATATAGAAAATTTCTTCTACCTTACTTAATGATTTCCATTAAGTCCTGCTTTCTGAAAGCAACATTGAGAAAAGCAATTGATTTTGTTAGCATTTAGCCCGATATACTAAAAGCGATTAATAACAGTGAGAAGTTTATTTTTGTAGTAAATATGTATTAACTATTTTATTCGTCTAACGTAAAATGTATATCAACATAGGATGTATCCATAAAATTTTAATCAACTCCAAAGAACTGATACTTGAATAATAAATAAATTTATTATTGATCTAATTTATAACGACACATTCCTGCATATGGGTATATGCATCCTCGCAGTTCGGTGCTTCATTTCAATAGTACTGGTACTACTCTACTATAGCTTAGTTTATAATCTATACTACTAGATCAAAATTTATTCCAGTTATATTTACATATATACCTTACTCTCTGCTTTAACCAGAATATCCACAATTTCAGATCGGCCTACTTCTACGGCCATATCGTGCGCTTTTTGACCTCCCTATTTAAAATAATTGAAAAGCTTCAATACCACATATTTGCAGATTCTGCTACTTTACGTATAAATAAAATAACTAAATACGGATACAGTACAGCTAAAATTACATTATATCTTGCCTATTCATTTAGCTAGCATAATATTGCCAAAGCTCTAAGAATTATATGTAAAGTAACTAGACTTATCATGCAGTTCTTAGAATTAATCTACCTTGCTAACTGCATTTAGACTTGCATTATTTCTTAAAAGGAGACGAACACAATCGATGTGCCCTTCCCATACTGCTAGATGAAGAGGCGTATAACCATCCTATCAAAAATTAACGCAAGATAATGCCACATTTAATACGATTGTTGTTATTTATCTCCTCTTTAGTCAAGCAGTAAAATACTCGCCCACTACTAAAACATTATGCTACGTAGTATACAATACTGTAATTATGGGATTTTTTTATAAATTATAACTAGAATGTAATATGTAGACGATAGTGAAGTAGTAATCTCATTTTCTCATATAGGTTAAATAAACTATAAAGCCTTGCAAGGCCTACGGAAAATGAGAGGATGTTGTAACTAAATCGTAAGCATCATTCTACCATACATACATTATCTCTGGCATCAACATCAACTTTCTGATTCAAGAGCCATTCTAAGACATCTTTATTGCCTTCAACTGCAGCAAAATGACTTGGCTGATAGTGAAACTAATCAGTAAAATATGAGAAAAATAATATAAAAATTTCTTTAAAATTTACTATTGTTACGATTGGCAACCACATCTATAAGTTTTTAGGAAAATGTTTGAGGTAATTAAATAGTCATACATTTAAAACTTTTTATCAGATAATTTCACATACCCATCCTGGTTGCTTTAGTGCATCAGGATTTCCAGAATAGCGATATAGAATTTAAAAAATTTTTAAGTTACCCAACGATGATGCTTGATGCAAAGAACAATCCTCTATCGCCTGAAATATAACAATTATTGTCATAATTATCATATGGAAAAATTCTATTATCATCTACACTGTTTACGCCATTTAAATGAAGTTACCCATTTACTCTACGATATCAGAACGTTATTGAATATTATAATTTTAATAACATTTATCTATTACTACACTATTATCAACTCTAGCCATTCTCAGCTATGATAATAAATATGTGAACGGTATAGATTACATCGAACCTATCCATTGAAAATGTTATTACTGGATGGTGATAATTTCAGATTGTAGCAGTGACATCGATCATAAGTATCAGAATATTCACTGTGCAATGAAGTAATTTTATAACTCTGAGGGTAATAACGAATAATCCTAAGCAAAATATAAGTAAATTTGTGAATTCTATAAATTTTACTATTAATAGTCTTTTCTCTAGTTCACAACTGATGATTTATGATATGCATATATGTCATACTGAGACAGCAGCACTTGTACACAGGGCAATACTAATACTGGATATTTTGAAAAATATAACTCTACTGTAGATGACGATCTTGAATGATAAATTTTGTATGCTGTCTTCTTGTCCTTCACATTTAAAGCATTCTATAACCATACTAATTGCATTGAACCATTAACGATATCAGCGCTATGAGTAGTGTAAGCTACGTTACGTAATAGTTACACGAATTAATACGGTTAACTAGCCAGTATAATAATATTTATTGTATACTATTAATCAGATAAATAGTAATTCTGAATGCAATAGTATTAATAACAGTTTATGTTCTATCAATCTAAAGATATGATATTATATTTAGTTTGATGTCATAATTGACTCATGTATTTGGTCAAATTTCTAAGTCAATTGGCAAATTGAGAAACCTTAAAGAAAATTTCAACTAAATTGAACTGGTATCCGCTTAAATATATAGCAGCTATACCTACATTTTCATATAAGGGATCTGCGCCATTTTTCAGTAGTAGCTCAACTCCTACTGTATCATCTTCATACACACATTTTTGTAAGGCACTGTTGTTGTTAGCATACTATCACCATATGAACGCAAAATAAGAGAATTAGAATTATTCAATTTTTTATATTTTACATATAATGATAGCGACGAAAAAGAATGAGTAATTATTTTTATACATCATATAAATTCAAACATAGCATTACATAGATCTTTAAAGAAAGCAATATCTTCCTTTTGAGCTGCTGTAAAAATTTCACTTGCATCTGGTTGCTTTCCATTCTTAAGAAAAAGTGAATGAAAATTAGGCAACCCGTAAATTAGCATCTACAATCCTTGGCAAACTGACAATTTACATGTCAAGTACGTATATCATTTTCTGTGAGTTAAGGGTGACACATATCACATTATACTCTCAGCGAGCAATTTAAAATTATTCCGTAGAAAAACTACGTCACAGTATCAAAGAGAACAATATCAAAAATTAATACTACAGCCTACGCATAGTCTTGTAATCTATTCGGTGAAAGATCTTCACGTATTCCTTTTCAACATATGCCATTTTTACGGAGAAAAACCGAAACAAGATATGCGCGTATATGCTAGTATAATATATGAGTATATGTGCATGGTACATTCTGTTGTAAATTAAGTTTATCATGCGTTTTTTATAGATATTTTGTTTGTAATATAGGAATATACTACTTCCTTCTGGCTAAAGTTATTCTTTTATGGCTATCATTTGACAGCTAATTAAGCGATCATAATATTAACAGAATTTGACGTAGAGTTAATACTAATATTGTATTATACTAGGAACTCTTATCAAATAGAATATCCTAATGCCATAGCACATAAATAGAACTGGATGTGCAACTAACTATGTAGAAAATTAAAATCAATAGCGCTATTTCATTAAGAGCTTGCTTAACTATACGAATCGATGAAAACACTAATTAGCACACATAGATGCTACTATAAGCGTCGATCATGAAAACAATTAATTCTGTACTTTTGATAGAATGATTACTATAATTAGTATTAAAATTAATAAATAATCTATACTGCACACTAGTTGACTACACGATTTGGTAGGACATTATTTACTGACTGAACATCCTGAGGGCTCTCGGCAGTATATAGTAAACTACAGTAAAGTAATTAGCAATATTTATGCAGATTAAGCAAGAGCATGTAATGTTTACCTAAAGAATTAATGAAGAGACTGCATATTTATATGGTAATGACGCTGATCTTTTAACCGCGCATTAATAGGAAGCTACCCGAGTCAATTAAGGTCTACACAGTATTTTATTGTGTGTCTTGCTGACCTAGACGTATGTTACTCAATGATCAATTTGACTGTATGCAGTGTATTCAAAATTTTAAGAGTATAGTAGATTAAATATATAATAATGACAAGAACTTTTGAAGATAGAGTAATTAATATTTCCTTAGTAGACATCGAGAATAACAGTAATGAGAGACGTGAGAGATAAATGAAAAGTGATATTATCGACTAATTTGACGATCACTACTTAAGGGCCGTTGAATCACTTTCAGTGTACAGTAGTAGGAAGAGAAATTTTCTTTTTCTTTAGTCTGTGGTAAATCATGATAAACTTTAGGCCACATAGAAATCGAATAAACGATTTTTTCATATCACTAAGGCAATAAAATAAAAAGGTTTCTTCCATTGCTAAAGCAATAAAATCAAATTTCTTTTTATCTATATGACTGATTGATAATTTAGTACAATAACTATTGCATAACTAAATAATTTATATTCCTATATAGGTACTTTTCGTTCTATTCATTTGTTGTGCCGGATATTACAGAATATAAAGTAGAAAGGTCCGGTAAAATTGTCAATAAATTGACTTTGGCTATTAAAGCGAGTACAGTAGTGATCGGATGGCAAACCGTACGAAATATCATCACCGTCCTATTAACCAGAAACTACGGACAGATTACTGCTGCACTACGAGTATTTAACGAATTTTAAGCTACAATTTAGACTTATGCAAAAAGTAAAAGAAAGATGAGTATGGAATAGAAACGAGGTAAACGACCATCAATTAGCAATATGATTATGGTACTCTTCCTCAGTGCAGTCGATGTAGATTGGAAGTATAACTAACGAAAGAGGGAACCATGCTGTGCTAATATATCTAGAGGTGTTGTAGTTAAAAACAAATCCATTTATTGTTAATCTACATGTTACATAAACGGACGATTAAAAAGACTCGATACCCAACACCTGTTTTCACTTTATATCTGGTTTGGAACTTACCGTAGCGTTTGTGTTTGAAATGGTTCGCATATTTAACGTTCTATTCGGGTGACAAAGAAGCATGAAACAGTCCAACGCAGAGAAGATTAGCTCACAGCTAAAGGTGGGAAGGAAAAAAATGGGGTGTTAATTCAACAGTTACAACGTTGTAACCGTATAATATTATTGGCTGTTAATAAACGATAAATATATGCATCATAAACATAATTGGAGTTACTTCCAAATTGTACGATATACAAATGGATATTGTTCTAGCGACAATGATGTCTAATAGTTAGATTCTGGTGCATTAAGTATAAGAGTAAAGTTGGACAGAGCATGAAGAGTAAATAGAGAACATATCCATGTTGTGAGTTGTATTATTTTACAGCTACTAAACTGTTATTGGACCAATTAACTTATCCAAATAAGAATATCAATTCAATTGCGAATAAATCTTTACCAAGCTTAATCTATTGACCAATATTCTTGTCGCTATGTCTGATCAATGATTTACTCTATGTTATTAATAGTTGCCAATGTAAAGAGCTTGGAGTAGCTGATTCTGAGTTCTATGATACAGTTTAAAACAAAATGCAGCCATCCAGCTGGCTAAAATTAGAAATTGTCACGCTTTGACTGTTAACAACAACATAATGTCATCTTTTTTATTTTTTGTCTTTCTTCATTTGTGTTATCATGTAATAAGAACTTTACAAGGATGTAAACAACTCAGTGGCGACGTAAATTACAATAAAATGATAGACTGATTACTTTTCCAATCTGAAATATAATGCTGGTACCAATCAGGTTAGCGCATTGTATTTCAAAAGAAGGTAAACGTATTGTGCTGTAGGTTGTAAAAGCAATCAGTCTTTTATTATTTTATTGTAACTGATGAATATGTGATTCTATTTACTTCTAATAATCGCCAAGACTTCTTCTACCTTAATGTCATGTGGTTATATTATAACATGAACAATAAACGAAACTCCCTCCTTCAAGAATTACTACTTAATGTCCATTTTTCAAAAGTAACCTTTTTCGCCGTTCATCAGTCGCGATAGTTTCTATCTTTATCTTTTTATTGGAAAAATAATGTATCTCTGTTATGGACTACCTTTCCAGTAATGTCGATATTAAATGGTAGCTTTCATCTTCTTGCTTTTTAAATGCTGACGTTTACATATCCTTCAATGATTAGATGGTCTGTAGATTTATCTAGCTGCATGCATTCGTACACTGTCGGGTTGCCATTTACAAACTGTGACTATTACATCAGTAATGTTATGATGTGTATGCTCACAGTAGTTCTCTTAGCAATAGTAATAATGAATGGCAGTAGTTTAGCTATTCGAAGATAAATATCTGTGTTATAATACTAAAGGTTGCTACATTAAAAATTTCATTTTAATTTTGAATCATGCCTCGTATAGTTTAAGTAAAGGCAAGACTTTAACTGAGTTCATAATGTACTCGAAATATTTCGAGTGAGATATCATGATAGGATTACTTGCTTTACCCTAACTTGATTTATTTCACTTTATTTTTGAAGTTTTTGCATATAAAATAGTAACGGAAAAAATTAAATCGTAGGTGAGCTTCTATTTCGCTTTCTGTTATAGTAAATTCTTCCTTACAGTGCAATTATTTAGCAAAATTGTACAAGACGTGTTGACTACTTATCTACGAAACGATAATAGAGATGAGTAGTCTGTCAGACAGATCAAGATGGAATAATTATTTAGATTTTCCGCTTGCGATTAACATAGGTAGTCGGAACAATCTCATACCCCTATTAAAGACTGAATATCTTTTCATAGTGTTGCCTTATTATAGCAGTGTTGAATAGTAGAAATAAAGCTAAATTAACAATAAACTACAAATTATTACTATCCACAATTTTATTTACGTATGTATGCTCTACATGCACACATTAACCGCTAAAAGAGAATACAGCAATACAGTAGGCCATGGAATTACTTTTCGTCAATCAATTGCAGTATAAGTACACTATGACTACTAGTGCTTTAAGTAAGTAGAATATTTTACTTTTCTATCAATTCAACAATCAAAGACATAATGAGACTACGAGAATTATTTGCAGACTGTTATGATGATATAGCACTTGCCTATACTAGTGCGATTTTTACCCTATCATCAGGCCAGTCAAAAATGAAGAACAACTGTTGCATTACCTGTTGGTCTATTTGAGTAACAAATAGTAGCTTTTAGACCATATTTAACATACTAATAGAGTATTACTTTTGTAGAAACAGTAAGGAATCATGCAAATCGGCAGACAAGGTGTCTCTGATGGCGCGCAATCGTCCATGTTTCCCTTCAACGTAGTTACGACGGTTATGGAAAACGGCACCCGAATTTGAAATATTGTATATGCGGTATATACTTGAATATTTACAAATAGTCAGGTATCTATGCTTATACTATACTGTATCAGGATTATTGCGAAATTTAATTCGATTATATCATGTAATATGAGAAGAAAATTGGGAAGACAATTCCATATATATTAGATAGACAGTATAATAACTTGCATAATCAATGTCAATGTCAAGGTCTATAATTTGATCTAATCTATGCGTATATGCGTAGATTAATGATAATTATAAATAATTCATATTCAACTGCTTGTCGGTCAATAATGCAATAGCGCATTATACGTACATATGTAGTATGTACAGTATATGGTAAAAGTTGACAGTACTAAAGACTCATAAAGGTAATAAGCAAACCTCTTTGATGATCGATCGGGAGTAAGTCAAGCTACTTCTTTAACAAACCTTAAATTAATAGATTTAAATTCTGCGATCAATTATATGTAGCTACATGAGTACTTTTCAATAAATTGCCACTGGAATAATAAACTAATACTACAATGAGGCAATAAAAGCAAGATCGTTATAGATGATAAAGACAAACGAACATTAGTTAAACACAAAACAGGTATAATTATCCCTGGTTAACATTTTTTTTATAGCTACTTACTAAGACATAAATACCGAACGTAGTTAAAACCAATTTGAAATGAACTATTTGAAATTTTACTTTAACCCAACAGATAGTTATGTTATCATCAGACATTGAAGTCGATAAATGTACTGCCAGTTTCTTATAAAGGCCTTAGTGAATCACTTCAACTTAGTAATATCATCATCAATATTTCAAATCAATGCTAGCTGGCATAGAACTTTTCACACTTAAATAATTTCATTGAGCTCGTTAATTAAGAACACTATTAATACTTTATACTTACTAATAAACACCTTTCAAGTAAGTAAAACTTTAGCATCAAATATTAATTCTACCGAATTCCATCCGTAAGTTAAATACTTCAATTGATCTAAAACTACTTCTCTTTAATTATAATGTAATCTAACATGATTGATTTCAATTCATGCATATTGTACCGCTTACTGTAATTTATACTAAAGAAAAGTCTTGGAAATACTTATTTCTTACTGTAAACTAATAGATTGTAAATTGTAAGATCAAACGGACACAGTTACAATAATATGCTAATACTACAATGACGCAACATAGCCAAGATTGCTGCACATAACAAGGACAAATAAAGATTAGTTAAACCCAAAACAGGTACAGTTATCTCTGTCATTTCATTTATTACCACTTGTTAAGATATAAAACCATATTTGAACGAATTATTTCAATTCTTACTTGACCAAAACAGATACCTTTATTGTCATCAAACAATGACTTAGATAAATGCTGTACATTCCCAATTTATTACATAGACTTAGTAAATCGTCTAAATTTGTATTATCAGGAGAATATTTCAAACCAATGCTAGCGGGCATAGAGCTCCTCTTAGGTAAATAAATCCACTGAATTAATTAACAACACCATTAATAGACCTACTAATAAACACGTTTTAAGCATATGAAACTCGAACATAGAATATTGAATCCAGCGTACTCCATCCATAAAGTGAAGCAACAACAACAATATTTATCACTATCTTGTTGATCATACAAAGACAGTATGCCCACAGCTCAATAGAAAACTGTATGGAAAAGATTTTATAATACAACAACACCATGATTTAAGCGTATAAGTGAAACAACTTTCCGTATATTCTTCTATTCCAAAGAACAGAGGCCAGCTTTGTATGTATTTTACAACTGATAGAGCCAGCAGTACACAGGATTACTTAATTTGAACTAAAAATGATCTTTAATCATGGATCCACTCTCCATGAATTGGTTACCGTAAATCAATCAAATAAGTTAGAACATCTTGGTATACAAAAGATGTTCGAGCCACATGCTAGTTACTGTAATAAAGAGTTTCAATATCCTATTTTAAGTAGAAATGATATAGAGCATAAAGAGCATTCATATCAGTTTTAAATATTTCAATTTCTATCGTGATGACTTTACTCTACTTCAATCTTGATGAAATATGGGCAAGTCCTAATAATTAAGTGAAGACTTATTAAAGCTGCAGATATCTAGGTTTTCAGATTCAAGTGTCATTAAAGCGACGAAGAAGAGTACTTACATATAGAGCCAATTTACTTACAGTTAACAATCTTCAGTAAGATAGTGATGCAAAATAGTAGATGAATCTATAATTTATATTTAGGAATTTGCTCGTTCGACCATGATTAGAATTAGTCCCCAGATAGCCATTCTTACATCTATTGTTAAAACTCTTTCTTGTAAGGCTATTTACTGGAGAGAAATTTTATATTGCAGTTTCATTACAAGATATAGAAATCTTTCACTTGGAAAAGGATGCACTTGTATTGTAGTATCATGCGTGTAATAAGCAATAAAAGTGCGAGTAATAGAAACTTTGTTGCAAGTTATTCACAGTAACATTGCAATGGTGTATCCTCCTTTAAAGCACATCCCATGTACAATTACTGTGCCAGTCGTCATTATTAGTCATTGATACTTAAGTGTTAAATAGCTCCATTACTAGTGTATATATATGTTATGGTATATATAAATAAAATTGCAAACTTTATCATTTTTAGATCGGAAGGGCCCTCGGTCAATGAAGTACATTGATTTGGTTGGCTTTATGATAAAATGATAAACTGTCTATCTCCATCTTGACTTATTCAAGGATAAACAAATGAATTTCTGTATCAACACAAGTCATTTACACAAAGGGTGCATAGGTGATATTGACTTCCTGGCCTAAAGCATTGACAGCCACCGCCTTTAGTTTGACAGTTGGGGTTAAATCTCTGGATATGGCTGATCTAGCCAATAAGAGTAGTTTATACTGTTGACCTTTTTTAACAATGTCGTGTTCAGCCAATGAACCGTCAATTTCTTTCTCGGAATAAATGTGCTTGGGTTGAGGTGGTATGAATAAATGGAAGCGTGGGTTGTTCATGGGTTTAATTTTAGCAGTCTTGGCTAAGATTCCAACATAGGCATCATCGACTGTCTTGAGTAATGTGACATTGGCAATAGCGCTGACTAAATCGCGTAAGACGCTAAAGCTCATAACATAAGCGAAACCAGAACAAAAATGAGGAAATAACTTTTCTTTATAATCCGATTTAGGCACGTAGTACTTGTGCTTGGGATCGCGTACGACTCTGTAAGCACTCCAATCTTGATCAACGCGACCAATCCAAAAGCGATGGCTATTAGCGATGTATAAATGCGCCATATAATCGAAAAATCGAGGCTGATTTAAGAATACATCATCGTCTCCTTTAAAGTAGTAAACAGGCTGGCAACGTGTTAGAGCCCAACGCATAGCCAATAATGTTTTATGGGTTAAATTACGCATATTATCATAGAAATCGCCTAAGATCATATCTCCATATTGGCGTGATTCGTCTTCGATTTTTTGATCGGCTTTAGCATCACCACTACGCCCGAGAATAAAGAGTAAACGCCATGCGTAAGGTGATTTCATCATTTCGATGTAGTCACCGCCGTGGCCCCATGATTTGCGGATAGCATTGCGTCTTTCCAATTGGCCAACACGCGAATTAATAATCAATAGGATAAATGCTCGAGTTTGGCAAGGTTTAGCGCTAGGACGCTTGGAGAAATTAGGTAGTGGAGTCTTTCTTAACTTGTCACTTATGAGTTCAAGTCGAACAGGATGGAAAATGACATTTTTAGGAATCTTGACAGGATCATGTTTTAATTCTGCTGGATCGCGAACGGCTTGAAAACCATTGCTATCTATCAATTGGGATAAACTACGTTCAGGCTTATAGGACTCGTCATCGTTTGCACGATGGACATAGACATAGACTAAGGCATTGACTATAAAACCGGCCAAGATTACAATTAAACGCGTCTTAAAATTAGCCATTATTCCATCAATGACAGCATCACCAGTGGGTAAAAGAAGATTACTACTAAGCGTTGTAATGGCAACGTTTACTTTCCACACCTAAGTCGTGGACGATTCAATTGGCATTATCACTAAATTGTTGATGGCTTGCTTTGCCAATGTAAATCACACCAAATACGCGTGTCCAATTTGCTAATCTCGATTCTCCAATAACCTAAATCCACTAAAGGAATGCAGTTTTCAAGTCGATTAATTCAATCGATGATCAGTCGTAAGAGCTCGGCTAGAATCGTTTGGACGTCCATGTCCAGTAGAAAGGAATTGGATCTCCACCAACAACTTGATCGCGGAATGCCTTGCCCTTCGTTGCCAACTACAACAGCCGGTGGTGGGTATTAATTCATTATGGTGGGCTGCTGTCCTATACTGTACAGTATGACGACAGCCCCTCTCTCGCAGCAGTCCCGGTGTGATCTGTATATTCGTCAGTCCGAAACTCGAGCTGTCCCATGTCCAGTTGTCCATGGCAGACTCGTTGTCGTACTGGACGACAATAGCGTTGCGGTCCAATGGATTGTTGAAACGATTTTTCTATCCATTTCTCTTTCTCTCTGCTGTCTCTACAACACTCCGACAGTACAGTACCCTTGTAAAAATATTTATGCACTACTAGGCAGGGCTGCTGTCTTGATGCTTTTAATGTGGACTCCATATCACCGCAGCTTCTACCGCTAATCCTCTATGGTTTCCACCACAGAAGCAGCGGTGGATTGACTTTGTAACACTAGTGTATCGTCTGACGTAAAACTATTGTCGCCATTCTGTCGCCATACCTACAGTACTCAGGACTGTGGCATTGAATTTGCACTCTGATAGGCGTCGGCTCGAAATTTTTCATTCAGTCACTGCAACTAATCGATTGGCAGACATACTAGATTTACAGTACCAGTCCACCACAGTGCAAAGTATTGTCGCTCAAGAAAGAGCGACAACATTTGAACGCCAGACCTGAACAGTACCTCCAGTACTATTGCAGCCAGGGGTCTTGCGTGTACTGTACTGTACGGCGCATGCACACCATTAGCACGCGTGCAACGTGAGTGTCTTGTACGCTTGCGCACAAGGCCCTAGTACCCAGGGATGGCTCCGTACTGTAGGGTACGGATGGCCAGCATGAAGGACTATCCAACAGACAGCCTGTGGCCAAAGGCTACTTATTGGCATCAATGTCTGTCTACTTTCCATAGTAATAGACTGGCACTAGGCTGTCAAATAGACTATTAGTAGGCAAAATCCAAGCACACCACTGGTACTGGGATCCATCTTCTAATGGTGGCATCGTTCTCCATTCCATGCAATATTGATGCGTTGCTGTTGCTATTCCATGTGCAATTATTGGAGTGATTTATCCGATTGCGGGCAACACGTCGATTAGAAGCACTGAAGACAGAGAGATCAGAAGATTGGATTGAAAATTCAATCTTGCAGGAGTGTAGTTGGAGCAGTAATAATCGCTGAACTATTAGCAATACCTTTGTAGGAGTCTTGCATTAACAACAGAAAGGAGGTGGTCCTGGTCAAAATCGATCGCTTCCATCATGCTTTCAACACTCTATTCTACGCTCTACTGTCGTCCACAAATTGCTCGTCCAATGCTAATGGCGGCGTATTCGTTACAAACTCGAAATGCTATGACATCGCCAAGTCGTAAGCCTCGAATTGATCGCAAAACGATGCAACGAATTGATAGAAATCGCCAGAAATTAGAAACATTAAGGGCAGCTTATGAAGATGATCTAAGTCAAATTTTAACTACATCCAATGTCTACAATGCAGCCTTGTTCGATTTACCCATTCGAATGGGTCGACCAATTAAACCTGAAGTTTTACCGCCTCGAGCTGCTGGAAATATCGAGCTATTAAAAATTCCCAATTTCTTTCACTTAACACCTCAAAAAGTGCGACGTGATACCGATGCTTTAAAAGCACTATGCAATGCGTGGCCGAGCAAGATCAAGCGTAGACCTATACGCATTTATTCACGCAATTATTTGTACGCAGGGCCTTCTGTGGCTCATCCTAAATCCCACTTTGTCAAATTGGAGGTAAAGCATTTCAATCAATATTGATAAAAAAAAAATAATAATAATACATCACTTTTACTGCTGTACGAGAGTCTACATCACCATTGGAAGCTACCCTAGTTGCGCTAAAGAAGCTATACTTGTATCAGGACATTCCGTTACTGACACGACACTTTTCCTTTCCTACTTTTGCTAGGTCAATATCAACGATCTACCACTCAATGAATCTGCAAGAAAACGATTGATGGCTCTTGCAGGAAATTACTATGATGCAGAGACCAACTTGCTAACGCTAGTAGGCAATAAATGTCCAACTAGAAAACAAAATAGAGAGTATGTAATGTATTTATTAACAGCTTTAATACTAGAGTCTAAAAAATGCTAATAATAAAAAATACTTTATATATTGTTGCACATGACGATCATTAAAGATGATCTACGTATGAATAACTGCTTGAAACAAGTCTAAAATATGAAATGGGATAGGCATGCCCGTGTAAAACCAGTGATATCATGCATTATTTTATATACGTAGCTTTGCAATAGATCGTAAGGATAAATCAAAGTCCAACATTAATGTATTACTAAAGTGAAGATTACATCGCTGAAGGCGATACAATGGCTTGCTGAAATGATATATCTTTATCGCTTGTCAATATCCATCAATCGCCGTTAAATTCTTATTGATAATGCTGTCAAGAATGCTTCTTGTAAATTGATTAAGCTTGTCGTATTTAGTGTACGCATTCCTATCCAACGAACGAAGCACATTACTTTTACCTGATACAGATCCAGTATACTGTATTAATTCTAGATTATGTAGCTTTTCTATTTCAATATGATAATGGTGGCTCAATGAAATACTTTTATCCTGGCAATGATGAAGTTAGACAGCAAAAGAACACGTTGTACAATTTTGCTACTAGGACAGCTTATCGTATTAAGCGGTCGGTATTAATAAATTGAATTTGAACTTGACAGATCTGCCACACTTCCAATATGAAATCGACAGCAGTCTATATCTCTAATATTTGAAGAAGCAAAAATAATGTAGTACTATTGATTGATCAATTAATAGGACAACTTATCCTATGATGTAGTATTATGAATAGATTAAATTCAAATTTTATAAAGGTCTTCACAGCGGTATTTCTAGAAATATACTGATTTGCCATACTTGTACAATGAAAGAAAGACGATAGATATTGTACTGCATTGCTTGGCATCAATGAATTGAATTTAAATTTTAGTAAGGTCATTACAGTAATATCCAAATCCACTGATCTACCATATTTCCATTATACTGTACTGTATATATGAAAGAAATCGACAGCAGTATCTTTACTGCTGTAAGAAGCAAAAATAACACATTGCAAATTGATTGATTATAACACGATAGATTATCGTATAATGCGGTATTTATTTAATGCAAATTGTACAAAGATCTTGACCGCAGTATAGAAATTAGCTAATATTTGGTACGCTTCCAATATGAATGATATCTACAGTACAGCTTTAGTAATATCTGTAATGCTAAAACTGCAAAATAACTCGTTATATATACAGTATAATTTACCTAATCATGCAACAAGCTATCGTATCATGCAGTATTAATCATAGACAGTACAAGCTAATCTAAACTATTATCTAGCACACCACCGAAATAGAAAAATTTATATCTATCTACATTAGTTGAAATAGTTAAAATTAACAAAACGATAAATCTCTATATTAATCTTAGCTACATGGTAATGCTTTTAGCTGCCAATGTTGCATAGAATTGAAAGTCTGCGATATGTAATTACTATACATGCTACTGTCATTGAAATCGGTGACATTTTCATTAAAAGAAAATACTGTAACAATTTTTATACCAATCAGCCAAGAGTAAAACTCAAAATTGGTAACAGCTTATTTAATTTAATTTTCTATTAGCTAAATTTTTGCTAAGCTGAGTTAGTTAATCCTATGTAGTCTTTAGCATAATAAATTAATATTGCAGTTACCAACTAGCAAGCGTTAAGCCATTCATTATTCTCATCTCATTTATTTAATGGAATTTTTTGTGACATTTTTAGCCGGCTGAGTTAGTTACAATAGACAGTAATGTCAATACAAGGTACCTATTTCGCTTTAGCAAAGTAAATTAATGTTATATTTTCGTAGTTAGCCAAGAGTAAAATCCTAAATTAAAACAGTATTACAATTAATCACTTGTAAAACCATACATAATTATCATTTCACATCTTTAAATTGAAATCTTTTTCCATTTTTGCATGGCTGAGTTAGTCAATCTTAATCATTGCATTATGAACAGGTGCCTAAATTATTTTTTTAAGATCAATTATAAAGCTTTTTGCCTTTGAACGGAATTATCTGAAATCACTTAGCGACTCAAATCTCTCTGTAAAACAAGCCATAAAGATAGAGTATTTCATTTACTAAGTTTACAATTATTATTACATAGGAGTATGATAGACTGCTATAATTTTACGTTAATCCTTCTCTTACATTCTACCTCCATTCTGTACTTATACGTCACCTACCATATAATTACATACACTGATTTACGGTTACAGATTTGATATTGACTACTTACTAAATCTGCCTTATCTTTATTACGTTACAGTTTCCTAATAAACTTTACATTATTTTATACGCTATACAAGATTGATTACTTAATTCAAGCAGTATTATGAACTACGAACCACATACATAATAATGATGTAATTCCCAAATTTTCTTAATAGATACCTATATTTATATAATTACTTCACATTTTAGTCGGTAATGTTTATATAATTTTATTTACGAATCATATACGATTAACCAGCAGACACCACTCGAAAGAAAACAATATTGAAGATAAATACAATACAATAAAAAACCATATACTATATATGTGTTCAATATATATACATAATATCATTGGACTAAACATAAGAACGACTTACGATATTTTAATAAATTTTTATCACTTAAAATGTTGTACTGTACTGTACAGTACAAACTTTTCGCTTGCACGTTTCCAGTAATGTATTGCCTCCGACTAAATACGATTATTATCAGCAACGTTCAATCATAGATTCGTTACCGTTGCTGTTATAATTTTAAAGTACAGGGTATATGCAGTATGATAATGATAGTATGAAAGAACTATAAAAAATAGATTCAGTTCCAGCAGAAAGTCAGAGCAAAAAAATATTTAGATACATTATAGGAAAAGTTGTTATGTTAACATAAATCAACAAAGAAATTAAATGAATCTTTAATCAATGACCGCGAGATTATTAACAAAGCAACAAAGACTAGGTCTACGCAACGTTTGATTATGACTATAAATGTTACATCAGAAACCTCGTATTACATAGATGAACATCCTTCCCCAAGTGCACACAACTAATTTCGCTGACTTTTTCTAAAGCGTCTCACAACGAAGTATATATTTAACTATGTCGTAAAATAGAATATTACGTTCACACTAAATCAAGCCACCAAAGGTTACACAATTAAAACCGTTCAATGATAAAATAGTAATTCTTAACATTTCGACGGAGGTACGGTAACTGATGTAATTGTATTTCTAAAATAGATTAACATCATAGTTGAGATATATATAAGGTTATAATACGACTGGCAGATCATAGAAATCCATACAAAAATAATTCTTTTGATTGTGCCAATTAATCATTAGTAAAATTGAGATATCGATAAATATAATATCAATATACTTGGATATATCGAACAGCATTAACAAATATCTCAATTAAATTAAATATATACATAGTACCCATCTGCAAGAATTGACAATTCCACTAACCTTACAATACAAGTAGAACATATATCAACATAACAATAAACCAAGATTATTAGTAGATATATAACGAAAAAAGTTAAATTGTAACAATTAGAAACTTATAAACTCAATTCCCTGCATGAATAAAGATACTTAGAGAAGTAGCTTTAAAATAACATAAATTTATTCAAGTAAAATACATAACCCACAGCATGTATTAGTGCATACAAAGCCAGTTTGAACTTTATGTTTGTCTGATAGTCGCACCTGAACACAATTTATCTATTGAAAATAATATTGTAAAATAAATCTTGTATTTATATACTAAGTATACTCTCGTCTCTTATTGTAATCCATAACTTGTGTATGTTATCATTCCGAAATTTCGATCAGAAAACTTTACGACTGCACTCCATGACGCTGCTTCAACTGCCTTAACTTAATTTCAAGCTTCGTACGCTCCTTCATAATCTACAGGAATGTGATCAAAATACTGTAAATAAATAATATTACTACTATTCGAATAACACCCAACAATTTTTTTGGCGACAAATGTAATTTTAATGCACATACCGTTTTCAGTTGCATTTCTAAATCAGCATTCATACGACTTAAGAGCAAATTATTTTCCTTTAACGCCTGCATATCATCTCCGTGTTCAGTCGAATTTCTCCTGTATTGTGAAGTAAGTCAGATAATACTTCATAAAGCCTGATAAATGAAACGAATTATTGCCTTTACAACTTACAGGTTCACTTCAGCAGCTGTTTGTTTCTGTTTAGGTACCGGTGGAACAGCCGATTCCTTTTTGGTATTGTCTACCTCACTCACATTGACTTTTCCATCAACCTAGCGATATCAGTAAATGTTATACATACAAGTGTATACGATACACAATTACCATAATCATTATAAAATATTATTCCAGTATCAGAAGATTGAAGGATTTACCATGTCATTACTACTTTCGCTTTTCTCTTCATCCACCAATTTTTCCAATTTGACCTCTACGATAAAAATAGAGATATAAGCGATAACTTTCAATATATATTATATCAAGCTTTGAAGCAACCCACTTGAATATATAATTTTAAACACGAAATATTATAGCAAAATTAACGTAGTAAACTTACTGATAGAATCAACTGAGGTAGAAGTAGGTAATTTAGAAGTAGGTATTCCAGTATTCGTTCCTACCAGATCAAGCTAAAAGATACACGTTTTGCAATTACTCTTAAAGTTTAAAAACTTAACTCATCCTCTATTTAACATAAGACACGATAACAAGTAAATGACATTCTCTGTATTCCCTCTATTACCAAGTGTCACATCCACTATGAAAAATTAGTTCAATTTACGAACTGCAGTCTATAGAGGTACAGCGACACTTCCAGCTCTATACAACACTAACCTGATCTAAATTGAGTGACATAGACCGCCTATGACCTTTTTCAGTTGTAACAGTATTGATAGCAACCGCAATTTTTTCAGCTCTACTTTGCTTGTCAATGTTGTCGAAATTGGCAAAATTAGGCACTTCAGAAGTGATTTGATTTGCAGTAGAAACTTCTGATCGCTTGTCGATCTTTTCCTCAGTAATGCGGTGTTCTTCAGCTACAACTTCAGATACATTCGCCTATAACGATCACGATAAAATAACGTCTTATTTACAATAGAAGTAAAGCAAATTAAATTAAAAACTATCAATTTTAGCAACTTATTTAGTAACATAAGGTTTGTGTACTAATCAATAGCTTAGTATTCTTAGAATTTATGACATTCATCGGTAATGAATAAATTTAATTTATTGTAGAAGTCACATACGACATTGTTTGTAGTAGAAGCTTCCGCTAGTTTCTTATTAAGATTAGAAATTGGTAAAACGTTAAGGGATGAAGTACGTAGATTCGGAGAAATTCTCGGCCGTGGAGTTGCGGACTTCCCTCCCGTTACTGTAATCATTCAAAGATAAGTCATCTGGATATGCGCAAGCATTGAATAAAATGCGATCTTTAACGTACTAAGTAATCCTTCATACCTTTACTAGCAGACGCAGAAAGAATTTGTGATTTACTTGGAGGAGGAGCCAACTTAATTGCATCAGTTTTCTTTGATACCTTTCAATAAAAAGAAGATAACAATACGGTAAAAATGTACCTTTAACTTGAACAAAGACTGCAATACGCAACAATATGCAGCATTGAATTGCAACAGTGGCCCGAAAATCGGACTACTGTCAAGTCAGCGCATAGTGCAAGTCACTAATGTGCACTTATGCAGTATAGCAAAATGTATTCCACAAATAGAAACGTTATACTTACTTTTACAGATTCTGGAGTAGTGGCCTGAATGCTCTGCGGCTGCCCTTCTGATGGGGCTGGTAAATTTTGCTGCATAGACTGTGGTTGAGAAAGTGGCTGTGGCAATACTGACGGCTGTGGTTGCATTTGTGGTTCATTCGCCATGGCTGTAAATGCCGTAGGATCAGATAAATTTCTAAATCTACCATCAGTTCTTGTAACCTGAGGCTGCTTAAGAGGTCCAGAAATGGCATCCTAACGTAAAATTTAACGGATAATGCTTTCATATGTGATATTCATGAAAATGCCGATTAGCAAGGAATACATTTACCCTTATAATTAATTCAAAGGGCAAAATAATAATTATAATCAGTAGGACCTGTTACTACAAAGCATTCAGTATGCTATTCAGTAGTCTAACACGTTTGTATGCATCATATGTATTGAAATTTTGAGTTTACTTTCATAACAATTTTTTTTAATTGTTAAGGAATACCTCAGTATGCATTTGATCTACTGGTCGCTTGGCAGGTGAAGCCGATGACGAATCAATCCAATCACTCCCACTTTTAATATTAGGTGGTATCATTGCAGTAGCTGATGACCAACTAGGTGCCGGCATAGGCTGAGACTGTTCCGAAGCATTTTTAAACGGACTACCGAAAGCTTGAGATGTCTTGACAGGAGTAGTAGTTACTTGAGTATTTTTAATCGTAGCAATCGTAGTAGGTGTATTAGGCTGATTAGAAACTCGTGTAGTCTTTGCCGGTGTAGTGGAAACAGCAGCAGGGACTACAGATGATGGAGGTGGTGGACTATCAGATTGGATTGGTAACTCTAAAGCAAATGGATCAGCTAATAAAAGAATAAAGAATACATTCAGTGAATTCTTAAAACTTTAACGTTACTATTAGAAGGCAATTTGTCGAAGAATATTGCTACCTTCTCTTTCTAAAGCAGTCGGAAGTGTGTCCGGAACTTTAAGCCCATGCTTCCTGCATATCACCAAATGCATAGCAATACAAAATTCCGCTAAATTTAAAGCATTATCCATATTCACATCAGCCAACTTCCAAATTTTGCTCAATTCTTGTTTATCAAGTTTGGATTTTAAGAAATGATTTTTAGCAATTGCTCCAGAAACCAAACCCGTTTCGTCATCTTTTACTAACGTCAAAAATTGTTTCTCGTAAATATCACGTTGTTGCGATTTTATCTCCCATCTTGAATCATCGCGGTCTGCTTCTATCAATTTCGAGTTTTGGTTTGCGCTAGATGTTCGAGAGGTAGATTGAGAAATAGCGCCTTGTTGTTGCGTAACTGGTTGAGAGGATTCATTTTGAGACTGTTGAGTTTGATTCCCATTAGAAGAAGCAGTCAGTGGAAAATTTGCCCAACCTGGGTTCGCTTGTGAGGCTTGCGTAGAGTCAGATGATGCAAAATTAGCCCAATTACCTCCACTGTGTCCACTATTAGTAAAGATTTGACTATCAGTCATGGAACGAGAGGATTTAACCTCAATAGGAGACTGTGGAGGTGACATTGAAGGAGGCGAAGTCGTTTGTCCAGATCTTGATGAAAACGAAATATCGGTGCGCACAGAGGATGAAATAACTTGATCTGAACGTTTACCAGATGTTGGTGGTGGAGGAATTAATGGTGCGGGTCGAGCTTTATTAACAGGCTCACTATCCGTTTTATCTTGGGCTACTTAAATTCAACACCAAAAGTATTTTTAGAATCTTTACAAAGTAAATAAATGGGTTGATCATCCCGCAGTCTATCAGTAGCTAATCAATGTAAACTATTCATTATAACGTCTTTAAGCTACCACAACGGTACTCAATAACAACTTCTACAATCCAGCGATAGTCTAAATACAAACATTAATACATTGAAGTTCTTTTACCTTCGCTTAATACCGTTTGAACAATGCCTGGATCAATTGCAGCCAAAGGCGGAGCATTATCATCTGCAACAGTGGTCATACTATTAGCACTTAAATCTATTATTTGCAATCGCTAAAAAAAGAAGAGATTGACGAATTGTGCAGGGTATACGTATATCCTTCAGTACTGGCGCTCGATATTAAAATCACTAATTTACGAGTATTACATAAGACATAAAAGTGTACAATATATTAACAACGATGAGAACAGATTGTGATTATCTACCGTAAACACTATTTGAGAGCAATATAACATTACTCATATCAATTGCAATTATTGATCAAGATTAAGTTAATCAAAAAATATGCGCTATAATAAAAGTACTTACTGGAATCGTAGCTTTCCAAGTCTAGATCATTTTGTGCCATAGCAATCAAACGTAAAACGATACTGAATTGACTTTGATTGAAAAAATGTAGTCTGTCAAAACCGCTTATTTGCAATATCTAAATTTGGATAGGCAACAAAATATCATTTTACTTAGTATAAATAATTGAAAAGCATTGAAGTGTATCGTAGCTAGCAAGTCTTAACGCTGCCTTATCATGTGGGTAAGCGATTAACTGGTCAAAATTGAATAGTAACTAATTTTTATACCCCATTGATCTATTCTATACCCTCGATGGGAATGCAAGCGCGTTGCTACTAGAGCGGGTGGCAAGTAATTAATGTACCTTTCAAATGGAACTAAAGTTCTTTCAAATAGTTTTGAAGATTTGCTAAAATAGTATCATGTAGCGTTTATTGGCTTCCCTCCATTCCTACCTACACAGACGCTACTGGATTAACCTTTAAACTACTATTGGATATTTAGTACTTGTAATGCGCAATGCTCAAGTACCAAGCGATTTAGCCAAGATTTCAACAGCGCCTACGTAAAGTATTTCAGTTAAGTGTTGGAATAAGTCAATTTTATCATTACAGTCATCTCAGTTCTGCTGACGGGATTACCCAAATTTGTACTTGTTGTCCATGCCTGTATAGTACATGAATAGCATGTAACAGGAGATCATTTAACTTGGTGAGCTATGGATAATTATAATGGACTTTTTATCGTCCATTCTAAATTGCGTTATAGGATATCCATAAGTAGATAATTATTTCTTTTTAGACTTTGTAATTACTGTAATACATATCCGCAACAGTATTATAGTAATGGATTCTATTGTTTACTTTTGGTTAAAATAAAATTCTAGTAGTAATTTTTTTTCTCATCCTTCATGAGTAGCAGGTCATGCTGTAGAAAGGCTCGATGGAAAACTTGGGTAGAGACAGCAGTACGGATTTCAGGAGGTATTTATCTAATACAGTACAGCAAGATCACAACATGATTATCCTGCTTTTCGAAATCCATGGTAATAAAACACCTGGTATTATTATTATTATGTCTGTTTAATATGGTGCTAGACTGGTCATGAACAATCACAAGTATGATACGTTTTATTTTGTCCTTTTTTCTCTAAATAGCTCTACTGCACTGTATAACGCTTTACGATCTCCTGAATTTGACATGGTCAATCATCAGTATGGTGTTTTGGGTAGTTATGTCAATCCACGACTTGGATTCGATAAAGAATGTTTGTCTACGTATACTTGTAGCCAGCATCGTTTTAGTTGGAGTTGTTTCATGCCAACTCTATAAATGGAATTAAAAGCTGCTAAAGTGGCATTTCTTGTAGTGTAGCAGTATAATCGAATTAGTGATAATTTCCAAATCTCAATTCAATTACAGATTACATCCTTTCCAAGTAGTACAGTAAAGTTGCAATTTCAATTTAGCGCACTCGAGATAGCCCATTTTGCAAGTACTGTAGAGGCACTTTCTATCGCTTTATGATTTTGCATTGATTAGGCATACACATCCATGAGTGTACAATTAGTGTTGGGTTATGGCAACTGCAGGAATTGAATCGAAAACTACTCAACTGACACGTACTGTCTGTCTATATGCGTATAATTGAATTGATAATAATTTTTAAATCACGGTATGGTGTGCTCATTGTAGTGGCTAAAATTGAATTACAAGCTACCCAACTACCTCACTTCTAAGTAGTACAGTCGAGTTTTACTTCTCCTACGCGTATTTATTTATTTATTCATTTTGCAACATGCTACTATGTACAATGAGGATAAAAAGTGTTTCTCTTCAAGCTACTAAAGAGTATGGTAAGGGTTGAAAATGATGGAGAAGTATAATCATGTTGGTAGACATGTTGATCCGACACAACTTTTGACCTGAAATGACCAACAATCCTGCCTCGCCCTGTTGACAGAATTGCAAGTATACTGTATTTACTTTTCAATTCATTATTGCACTTTGTGCACAAGGTTACGGGTAGGAATACTGGCATTTCACAGTTGAAAAGTGGCGGTCGATAGTGACTGTTGAAAATAAAAGAGCCAACTATCTGATAGTTGTTAGGCAAAGTTGGATGAAATTTGACATACTGTAACGCCATCTAGCAATGAACAATAAAGCGAAAATAGCATCATCGTTGCACTTGACTCATTTTACAACATGCTACTATGTACAATGGGGATCAAAAGTGCTACTCTTCAAGCTACTGAAGAGTGTGGTAAGGGTTGAAAATGATGGATACGAACAATCATGTAAGTAGACATGTTGATCCGACACAACTTTTGACCTGAAATGACAAACAATCCTGCCTCCCCCTGTCGACGGAATTTCAAGTACACTGTATTTACTTTTCAATTAATTATTGCACATGGTGCACAAGGCTACGGGTAGCATTGAAATACTGGCATTTCACAGTTGAAAAGTGGCGGTCGATAGCGATTGTTGAAAATAAAAGCGCCAACTATCTGACTTGCAAGGCAAAGTTGGTTGAAATTTGACATGCTGTAATGCCATCTAGCAATGTACAATAAAGTGAAAATAGCATCATCGTTGCACTTTACTCATTTTACAACATGTAAGTAGACTTGTTGATCCGACACAACTTTTGACCTGAAATGACCAACAATCCTGCCTCGCCCTGTCGACAGAATTGCAAGTATACTGTATTTATTTTTCAATAAATTATTGCAGTTCGAGCACAAGGCTACGGGTAGGAATACTGGCATTTCACAGTTGAAAAGTGGCGGTCGATAGCGACTGTTGAAAATAAAAAAGCCAACTATCTGACTTGTAAGGCAAAGTTGGTTGAAAAATTTGACATACTGAAATGCTATCTAGCAATGTACAATAAAGTGAAAATAGCATGATGGCAAAGCAAATGGCACTGCATGGATTCAAGTGTAAATCTGACCACTGTTTGATATGGCGGTATACTCGTATGTAGAAGCGATACAATTGGGTAAGCAAAGTCATGACATGCTATGACGATGTGTACAGTAGAAGGAGAATGGAGTAGAGTTTGCAAAGTGAGAAAGTCAATCCTACGCGTCATGAGTAAACAGTTACTGCCTACGAGTCTCCATGTTGGTTGCAATTTAGGATTAAGATGGGTCTAGACAATCTAGTGTACCTATGTAAAAAATGTCCAAATAATTGAAAGGCTGTTTACGCGTAGACAAATTGATGGTGCTTGCAGCAAGTGAAAGACATTGCCTACTGCTGTGGAGTAGTGCAGCGTCAGTACGATCAAGCTACAATTTCCATTTACATAAATGATGCATGCCAATTTCAAGGCGTCCATGAAGGATTGAAACAAGTTGACGGTGATGATGGTAATTGGGTTGAACGGCTCATTGCCATCGTACTTGAGCATGATTGTTGGTGATTTTATGGTTGTCATCAAGTAGACTACTAAAGCAATCATCATCTTACCTTGACGGCCATATTATCATCCAGTCCAGCTGCTTTGATAAAACTTTTGACTCGTTCACTTTGAATTTGGCTAAGATTATCAATGTCCAGCCGTTCAAAAATTTCACCGTAACTTTGCGATTCAATCAAAGAGAGAGGCATCATTTTGGCGTCGGCAATTTTCACCCAACAACAAACACTTTCAAAACAGTCTAGGCTAACGATTGCAGATGGTATGGTAGTCGATGGTAGAAAGAGCGTAAGATAGGTGGATCAAATTGTTCTTGTCCAGTGTTTGATCTAGTAATCCTCCTGTCTACTCCGGTATAGCCAATCAAGTCTGCAATAGTATGGCAAAAACGCTCGACAATGGACGCCAACACTCTTCTTCCAGCCCCAACTTACACGATGGACAGGCCACTTTTAACGATTTCCACTGTCATGGACTAATATACTACAACGGAACGATTGTCATTAACAGTATAGCATCATCCATTGGCTAAACTAGGTCCACTAACTTGATTGAAGATGTCTACAGTAAATTAACAAGGCCAAATCCAATTGCAAATGGTCAATTTCCACGTTCAAGGGAGGATGCTCTTTCCAGCTTGGATGGCAATTTTCCTACCATTAGCTTGATCTTGCCACTCGATTGCTTTGCGCTAGTCAATGCAACCAATGGTGCGGTGGTGTTTGCTACTGTCGTGGTTGCATAGTGCAGTCTCTTTTTTTCCAGTACCATGTACTGTAGCAAGGAGAGCCAGCCCGGTACAACCGGTAGACTACAGTGTACAGTACTTCCAAACAGGAATGACGTCACTTGGACTGTGTACTTGACAGTGTACAGTGTACAGTGCTGCTGTACGTACTGTACTGGACTGGACTGTGGCATCTTGGGACTCTACTGTACAGTACAGTACTTTTAACTGCCAGCACGACAGACTAGACTAGGAAATGGAAACACTTTTTCACCTCTTCAAGCCCGGGTTAAGAAATCACTTTAGTTTGCAACATACTATCGATGGCAAAGTACTTTAGCATGATAGCGTTGAAAAGAGTGCTGTGCTCGTCATAGAAACCCAAGGCAAAATCATCCTCGCCAATTTTTTCTCTCCACGGCGCGTGTGCTGTACAGTGTACAGTACAGAACCACCGTACTGTACACTGTACACTCCTGACGTAACAGTGACACTTCATCCTACACTACTGTAGTTTGTAGTTCAGTAGGGAGGGGAATTTTCTCTTGAGGGTTCTACAGTATGTGTACACTGTACAGTATACTATACACGTAGAACATACTGACACGGTAGACTAAGTGCCAAGCAAGGTCAATTTTCTCTTCAACTGTAGTTCAGTAGGGAGGGGAATTTTCTCTTGAGGGTTCTATGTGCATAGTACACTATACACATACTATTGCTGACACTGGTCTGACAATTTTCTCTTCACCAGTCCATGGTACAGTACAATGTACTCTACTGTACTGTACAGTAGAGCATACTGACACTGTAGACTAAGTGCCAAGTACTGTAAGGTCAATTTTCTCTTTAGCAGTCCATGGTACAGTACAATGTATTGTACCCAGAGAACATACCGACACTGTATGTACTGTAGACTGAGTGCCAAACAAGGTCAATTTTCTCTTCAGCAGTCCATGATACAGTAGTACAGTACTGTACACTATACTGTACTACATGTACTGTACACATAGAACATACAGTACTGACACTGTAGACTAAGTGCCAAGCAAGGTCAACTTTCTCTTCAGTACTGTACTGTATGTTCTCTGTGTACAGTACAATGTACTGTAGATAACATACTGACACTGTACTGTAGACTAAGTGCCAAGCAAGGTCAATTTTCTCTTCAGCAGTTCTCTGTGTACAGTACATTGTACTGTACACAGAGAACATACTGACACTGTAGACGAAGTGCCAAGCAAGGTCAATTTTCTCTTCAGCAGTCCATGGTACAGTACATTGTACTGTACACAGACAACATACTGACACTGTAGACGAAGTGCCAAGCAAGGTCAATTTTCTCTTCAGCAGTCCATGGTACAGTACAATGTACTGTACACAGACAACATACTGACACTGTAGACGAAGTGCCAAGCAAGGTCAATTTTCTCTTCAGCAGTCCATGGTACGGTACAATGTACTGTACACAGACAACATACTGACACTGTAGACAAAGTGCCTAGCAAGGTCTTGCTTCCTGTTCCACTCAACTGGGAGAAGATCAACTTGGAAAAAAAAATTGGCTACTCATTAGCCATCAATCCACTCAAAACTTACTGCTGCTGCTGCTGCCCAAAATTGTAATACTCAAACCAACACTTTAAATCAACTAATATTATCTTACAGCGATAGCATCATTTTAAACAATCCTAATCGACGTATGTGTATTCTACTGTTGGAGTGTAGCATCTTGCTTTGGCTTCGAGTTGAAGCTGTAGAAACTGCTCAAGCTGCCATTTTTATTCATTGATTCAAAATACAGACCATTTCAATCTATGTAAAGTCATTGTATCATGCAAGAAACAGCTGTAAAGTCCATTGCATGTTAGTTTAACCAACCATTGGGATTGAAAACGCGCTGATTGTATAATGTACATGCTAGTAGTTAGTCGATTGTCATCATGGATCGCCTATTAGTGACAATACTTTCTCTTACAGTGTACGTGTATTATTCAATCCGTTTGCAAGAAACAGCTGTAAAGTCCATTGCATGTTAGCTTAACCAACCATTGGGATTGAAAACGCGCTGATTGTATAATGTACATGCTAGTAGCTAATTGATTGTCATCGTGGATCGCCTATTAGTGACAATACTTTCTCATACAGTGTACGTGTATTATTCAATCCGTTTGCACTGTGCAACCTTTGTTTATTGACGTGTGCAAGCGTTTCCAGCATGGAGTAACTTGTACAATATCTTCCTTCCTATTGAATATTGAAATACTATTTTTCTATCCTCTTAGAGCCATTGACGAGCCAGTACAACGTTGTGGTTGTAAATTGGAAAAATGAGTGCTTTATATCGTTTAATTATCACTCGCTTAGATCCTTTGGTCCCCAGTCGTTACCAAACTTTTTGGAATCACCCTGCAGGTAAACTCCAAAATAATACACAACATGACTGACTAGAAATGACGTTTAGACAACTTCGATAACTCATATCATGAATTTCAGTCCAAATCAAGTTAGTATTTGCTTGATGCCTTCCCCAACTGCCATAAGCTTCGTACAAACTGCTAGTTATCAAATGCTTTCTTTTGCTACACGCACCCTTTTATATGGTAGTATCATGCATCATCTCGTTGGCAGACTCTGATTATTATCCACTCGCTTATCCAATAACTTGGTCATTTATTTTACAAAGTATCCAAGTTAGCGTACAGTGGATCGCTGATTCAAGATTTGACTTAGTATCAGATTCCATATTGTATCCCCAACTTTATCGTAACTACGCGTAGATAGAGTTTGAAAGTATCGCCAGTCTATCTACAGTATGCGTATCAATCATAATCGTTCCATTTTCAGTGCATTTCCTTTCCTAAATACAGTTAATAACAAGCTATGCTCCATCTGAATAAATCAATTCTTGCAGCAGTGATGCTGTTGCTGGATTGTTTATGCGAGACAGCAACCAGTAGATTGATTGAAAGTTGCTAGCGTAGACATTGGTATGTGGATTCATTCTAAACTTACAAAACGTAAATCATTGACTTGCAAAGCAATAACCACTTCATTGAATATCTGCCTTTACGAGTATGTTATGAAATGTGCACTTACGAGTCTATGTAACTATCAAGATTTCAATTAACCTAAAACTCTTTGTTTCAACAGGACCGAAAACCGTTCATTTCTGGGCACCAACTGTCAAATGGGTATTGCATTTAATTAATACGCAGTAATAAGGAATAACCTTGCATGCCGAATAGATGATCTAAGCTACTTGTTAAACTGTGCTGTAATCATAAAGTACTTATATTAGATTATTATGTTGCCATTTCAAACCTTATTAACCTTTGATGAAAAAAAACGTGGCCTGTGCCATATATGGATTGTAGTATAGCGTCTGCTACTGCAAGTTTCTCTTCGCTCGCGCCAATGATGAACATATTTTTCCCAAAATTATAGTTGATTTTGCTTGCACGCCACTATTCAATGGTATGCAAGTTCGAGAATGCATTGACTTGTACACAAATAGACTGCGGGCAATTACAACACCTGCAACGTCTTTCCAATGATAAAATGAAATTGGATAGGAATAGCCTGTACTTTAATGCCGAATAGATGCTGCACCTACATTACAAATAGCTACATACTGTAACCTACCTTCCTACCATGACTTCATTGATATTCCATTAAGAAAGGAAATATCCAATTTTTTCCTTCTGTAATAGGCCTTAGTGATTGCCGGCTTAGCCGATATGGCAAGACCTCCAGAGAAGCTTAGTGTTCGACAAAGCGGAGCTCTTGCTGCAACCGGGTGCATTTGGGCTCGTTATTGCTTGGTGATCATACCGAAAAATTATTACTTATTCAGTGTCAATATGTTTCTTGGCACCACTGGCTTCATTCAATTGACTCGCATTTATTTGTAAGTATCAAGATATCCATGTCTTGCCATGACATCCGCTGTCTAATTGATGTTGTGTAATAAAATACTTTCACAAATGGTTGTCCACACTTACAGCATTACTTTTCATAAATTGACTAATTTCTTTAGTCCTACAGTCTAATTTTGTATGTGTAATTATCCTACGTTGTACAGTTTATACTTATGTCTCCGCTATTCTTCTAATTGTAGACACCAAAAATCGCTCAACGCGGAACAAATAGCAACTAATACGCCTGCAATTGAAGATGCGAAAAATTAACAGCTTGATATTCCAAGTGATCTACTACATGTACTAAGAACAAATACCATAATTCTATACCGCACCAGTGATCTTTTTCAACGCATACTGATATTTAAACAAAACAGAGCGATAATGGCAAATTGGTAATAGCATAATGATGGTATCTATTTTCTACTTTTAACAGCAAACAAGATAATAGCGCCATCAACAGTGATCGATGTCAATAGAATACGCTAATTCAGACAGTTGATCCCTTACTTGTAGGCTATGACTTTTATGGATGATATTATGATAGCAAGTTGTTAATTGACTATGCCTCTACTACGTAAGCAGCTTGTGAGATAGCCTAAAAATCGATTTTATTATTAGAGTAAAGGAATTGAATAAAAATTGCAATACGTGTATAAGCGATAGCATGGTTACGCCACTTTGGTGTTGTGTCTATTTAAATTCAAATCACCTTACAAGATTGTTGGCGATGTAGTAGATTGTAGAATTTTGCAGTTGGTGCCTCATTATACTTTCTGTAAAATGGACTTCTTTCACACAAGGCATGTCATTTCAATGACCACTTATGAACTAATTTGATGACCGTGATTTCGGTTAGCATTCTCGGACGATTTTAAAACAGACTTGATAACCTGCACTTGTAAATTAAAATGAATAACAGTCTTTCTCCTTAAATTCATTATCATGGAAAAGAAAGATTTGGACATTTTTCTAAGCATTTTATGTATAGAGCAACGGAGAAGCATTAGATGCATTTTATCACCCTATCATATTAACAGGCATTAGTACTTCTAAGTCTATGACAGCTATAGGATCTGTACTATGCAAATTCAAGTGCAGTAGTGGCATTAGTTTAAACTGATCTAAAATAATAAATATTCTACTAGCTTAGTTCAGAAAGATGGCATACTAGTATTTACTTTAACTTTTATCCCAACAATTGTTGAGTAAAAAATACAACGGTTCGAAACTATGGAGTAGCAATAAGTAAAGTACAGCAACAACGATAAAGATTGAATTAATATTTGCTGGATGCAACTCTTTGTATGTATAGCGATACACCAATGTCGATTGTTCATGCACGACTTTAGGTCATTTTTTTACATATACGAGATATGCACTTATGCCGGCTGTGGTTGCACAACTTCAGTCATTAAGCAATATCACATGCCAACAAGTAAAGCACCGCAACGGTGAAGAAAGTTGAACTAATATTTGCACTCTACAATACAATACTCTACATGGATAAGAAATATATGTACATCCATGTTGACTGTTTTTAGACAATTCTAGTTATTGAGTTGCAAGTGGCAACAAGAACTGCAACGGTGAAGAAGGTTGAATTGATGTTTTCAACATACCCTACAGTCAGTCTGTGACGACAAGCTTATTCTGCAATCACAGAAAAGTTATTGTAGGTTTACAATCTTTCACGATGCTCTGGAGTATTAAGTAATCTACATATTGGATTGGAAATACGCTAAACGGGCGATCGTCTATTATGGGAGTCCTGGAAAAAGTTCATCGTGTGAACGTACCTTAAAGGTGTACAATTTTCAAATACAAGTTAGCTGTTCTTGCATGGCTTCAGTAAGAATCGATGATTGCACTACTTAGCATGTGGCGACAGGCTTAAAGTAATACGCGTATAGCATTATTTAATATCTACAGTTAACGAATACGCAGAATTAGCTCAAGGGCTCTATGAGTAGCTCAACACGAAAGGGTATACTTGCAGACGTTTCTTTTATTTGCATATAATCCATTTGAGCTAAGTATTAGAACATTTGATTGCACAAGTCCTATGGAATATAATACTGCGCAACCAGAAAAAGACTTGCAACGGCTGACTATGCAATACTTTGCAATCTCTTCCACTGAAAATATCGTCAATAGACGATTGCACACTGTATCAAGGTGTACAATTTTAAATACAAGTTAACTGTTCTTGCACGGCTTCAGCAAGAATCGATGATTGCACTACTTAGCATGTGGCGACAGGTATACTCGCAGACGTTTCTTTTATTTATGTATAATCTATTTGAGCTAAGTATTAGAACATTTCATGGCATAAGTCCTATGCAATATCCTACTGTGAAATCAGAAAAAAAAGACTAGCAACGGCTGACTATGCAATACTTTGCAATCACTTCCACTGAAAATATCATACTCGTCATCCAGTTTGGGTTGGGGAACCAATAAAGGACTCTGCTCAATTTAGAACTATATTGTAGATAGATACGTATGCATGTTGACTGTTCTTGTACACCTTCTGCCATTAAACAGCAGCCAGTAAAGTATTACTATCAAATAAGCCATTGACTACTCGATCTTTCATAGTTTATGATGGAAGCAAAAACGCGCAATGGCGGCAACATCCCTTAAAAAAGGGAAGAGAATTCAACATGCAAATCTGACTGGACATTATACCAATGGCTGATTCAGCAAGCGATTGGCTGAACATTTAGTAGTACCAGTCCCTGCTTATACAGCCTAGATTATCCTCTACCGTCCATTTTTCCCAGTGCTATTTACTCGTCTCGACATCCAGATGTCATATACTCGTATAAATTAAATTATTATCCTCTACCGCATATACTCGTATAAATTATCCTCTACCGTCGATTTCTCCCAGTACTGTTATATTTACTCGTCTCGACATCCAGATGGCATATACTCGTATAAATTAAATTATTATCCTCTACCGCATATACTCGTATAAATTATCCTCTACCGTCGATTTCTCCCAGTACTGTTATATTTACTCGTCTCGACATCCAGATGGCATATACTCGTATAAATTAAATTATTATCCTCTACCGTCGACTTCTCCCAGTGCGATTTACTCGTCTAGACATCGAGATAGCATATACTCGTATAAATTATCCTCTACCGTCGATTTCTCCCAGTGCTGTTATATTTACTCGTCTAGACATCCAGATGGCATAAATTATCCTCTATCGTCGATTTCTCCCAGTACTGTTATATTTACTCGTCTAGACATCCAGATGTCATATACTGATATAAATTATCCTCTACCATCGACTTCTCCCAGTACTATTTAGTCGTCTCGACATCGAGATGTCATACTCGTATAAATTATCCCAGTATTATCCTCTAGACCTCTACCATCGATTTCTCGCAGTGCTGTTTACTCGTCCGGACATCGCGATGTCATCCATGTACTCGTATCAATTATCCCAGTAGCATCCTCTACCGTCGATTTCTCACAGTGCTGTTTACTCGCCTGGACATCGAGGTGTCATACTTGTATAAATTATCCCAGTATTATCCTCGATAGTTCATTTAGTATGATGTATGCATGCATAATTGCATATACGTCAATTACAGCGGCATCATCCTTTACCGTCAATTTTTGTTCCGTTTACTTTCCGGGAAATTGATATGTCTACAATCTATGATATTGCATACAAATTGAAAGTAACTTGACATCGCCTTTTCTCTCCTGCAGTTGTACTTCACTACGCTCCCATCCGGGTGCAAGCTGTATCGCAATCCGCAATGCGCGTAAGTTAACAAATGGATTAACTCATAACTTCTCTAGAAGAAAAAAGAAGCCTCGCAAGTGTTTTACATCTGCACAAGAAGATCATTCCATTGTGGTTACATTTACAGTTGACACTGCTGTAAAGGCTGGCCAAGGCCAACATGAGCTACACTTGTCTACTCACTACACTTTTCATAACACTTCCAAGAGTGACAATGAAGAAGATCGGATGTCTACATCATCTAAAACAAGTGATTTCTATCAATTTCCATTCGAAACGGATTGCCTTGACACAAGCGCGCAGTATTGCCTAGTAACAGAGGGATGTCTACAACCATTATCAATTGAAAATATATACCATCAAGAGAATCACCTTGTCCATTGGTGTAGGTCATGTGGCACAACTCAAACACCGCTTTGGAGGGATATCTCTTTGCAGCCAGATGTCAGAAGAAAATTAATATGGACTAATATTAACAGATATCGATTCTGTAATGCATGCGGCATCCGATTGAAAAATTGTAAAATTTACTGTGGAATGTGCTTTTACATTCCTAAAAAGAAGGATCTATCTCAAAACTCTTGTCAAAGATGTAAAGTAAATCCCTCCGTGTGGAAACAACTTTCTTAACTGCCGATAGACGTGTTTCGTTAGCGCAGATGAAGAATAGCCGAAACTAGAACATGAATGAAAACTCTGTACTGTATGTAATCTCTGTCGCTCAACTTTAAAATTTATAAAATCATGCTATCATGCATTTGTGCGTGTATAATAATAGGTTGTCATTGTACTATAGCTACGGACTTAAACTGCTATTTCTGAGCTGTTTATAATAGCTAATTATATTAGCTAACTTCCAACAATATGACTACCTTTTGAGAATGTCATGTATTTATTTATTATAATAATAAATTACACTGCATCGCTCTGTTTATATAGTAGGTATATACTAAATGGTAGTTAGAGACATAAATTACTGTTTCTAAGCTGGTTATAGCATTAACTACAAATAGTATATACGTATAACTTGCCTACTTCATTATAACTATTATTATCGAAACCATCACGTATCGCTCTGTTCCACCTGTAGCTGTACTTTAGTAAATAAAACGATGGTACCGTATACATTTTCTCTAAAAAGAAAGAAAAAACGGAATGTGATTTACGCGATCTCGCTTCAATGTCGAGTTGGTTCTTTTACTTCCTATATGCTGTAGACTTACTTTGTATGCCTGATGTGTGCAAAACTAGTTCTCATGTTCGCATTCTGGATACCGTACCTATAAAATTTCGCAACAGCGCATCCCTGCTGTCTCCCTCCTCAAGTCATACTCTTCGAGAGAGTTGTAATCCTCGCCACTCGGCTATGCGCGAATCACCGGTGAGAATGCGGTTTCAAATTTGAATTATGAATGAAGCTCTACCATGTAACTACGGAGATAGCTTTTGCAGTTTAGTCAGAGCGTACTTCTAACTGCTAGTAGTGATTTTTTAAGGATATTTGAATGGATATTTGAATAGTTATTTAATTAATCAGCCAGTTGCAGTACTGTATGGACATTAGTACAATAGCTATACAGTATGCTAGCTAGATTACCTTATTAGTATGTATGTATTCAGTGCATTGCCCGCTGATACGCTACCATAGCCAGCGTAGTCCTGTAACGATACTCGACTACTATACCGTATTATACAGTACGTATACTCATTGACTACCAGATATCAAACTACTGTTCCAAGCTTGCCACCTGGCTTTTGGTCAATTTCTACCTGGACTATGCAGCACCTTTGCTGCTCATGAAGATGGATAAAAATAATCGCAGTACGTCATCACAGAAACCTGCCAGAAGCTTTGCTTCTAAAGCTTCGATAAAGCAAAAAATAAATCCGAAGGAAACGAAAAAACCTCTTAAACGGCAAATGAGAGACGCTGAAAGATTACTGAGGAATGTAAGTAAACGCGATCAGTATGCATAAAACGTTATTGCTACGCCATCCAGTGCAGAAACTACTTGACTTGATTCTTATCCTGGATAAATCGGACTGCACGGTTATTTTGCATAATCGTCGTGAATAAATAAGAATTTACCATACTCTCTTGGGTATGGTATTAGCAAAAACTATTCCGATTGAGTAGTTCAAACTTCAGAGTGCTTATCGAGTTACTAAACTCGAATCAAGCTCAGCTGCGGGTTAGCAATGCATTTTAGAGAGCTGGAAATTTCATTCTCTACTTTGTAGGCTAATATCCCTCTACGAATTGTTACCTGTAGACTGTAGTACATAATAAAGGAATTGATACAATTGAAATATAATAGATTTTCAGTCAAAATACCGTTCTGGTACGTCTATACGAGTACGTGAAAATCGCGATCAACCTGCTAGCTTGCACTCTTACGGTATATACTATATTGCTAACGATAGTATATTGATGTATTAACTACAGTAGTTCACTACTGTAATGAAATGATGGGACTCTGACGGCAGTAAAAATAGCGGAATCTAAAGATGATGACGTTAAACTCTCCTATTTATTGAAAGTTTATTGACTACTAATTATAGCATACAGAAATGCAACCTATGTTATGCAATACGAACATCGTATATTAACTTAAGCAATTACATTTAGCTCCTCAATACCTCTTACATCTGTTGCGGAAGTGATCATGAACTCCAATTTCATTTGTGTTACACGTATATGACTGTCAATTATAATTGGCAGTTATAGACGTACAGTATATTGAATTGGCTCGTTTTAGTAATCTACAGTATATCGTGATAATCTCATCACTTCATTTTAGTTAACGCTTTCAAGATGCTATATTGTAGCCTTCAATCTAGATAAACTACCAATCAACTTTCAATATTTTTCAGTATTTATCGTATTTCTGTCTCGATTCATCACGACTTGTACTCTGTATCGAGTATAACAACTTAAGGGAATGTCAGAATAAACACTATGTCAAGTTAGAATTGATGATTGTAAAGATTTCATAAAAAATACTTCTTGCTATGCTAGTGTAAAAAGTAGTATGATGATCAATTTACACTTTTCATTCAACCTGCCATGCAGTATTCATCTTACTGTGGATCTTATTACAGAGGTATAAGCGCTCTTACTACAATCATAGAAATTACTAGCACTCTCTATAATTTACACTATATAAGTTTCATTACCCAATATAATAATTCAACTATCACACTGAAAATAACTATCTCGTTATAAGCTCAACAAGCTTAATCTGAGAGCGGTACAAACAGTTGTTATTGACGATACCATTTTTAACTTTTTAACTATTTATGTAGCCAAAGTTGCAGGACAATATTCGTCAAGAAAAAGAGCTATTAATAGAGAAGCTTTCTTCACAACTGAAGCAGAATAAGTCTAAACTAAAAGCAGCTAAATATGCCAAGAAATATAAAAAAGTGAAATTTTTTGGTAAGCCAATACTGCAAACGTATCATCGTTAGATATTTAGACTAAAGTATTAACCTGCCTGCGAGAGTACACTATCTATCTTTGCATAAGAAATCTAGTTGTGAGTTTTCCGTATTTACTTTCCTAGAAAAGAAAAAGCTAACTCGAAGGTATCTATCGTTGCGTAAAAAGTTAAAAAACTGCGAAACAGAGGACAGGTTAGAAATGGCTGTCTGTAAAAGTCATAAGCAAATTAAGTAGTAAATACTATTGCATGTCTAAACATTGCGGTATATTGCATACGATGCTAATTTGATAGACTGTATTATTTTCAACTATGATTCGTAGTGGAGAATTGCATGAAGAAATGAAGCAAGTGGAAGCTCAGCTGAATTACGTAATAGTAAGCGTCAAAACAACGATTTCATCACACTTAAATCTACTGTTTTAGCAAATCAGTAACTTTCATCTCACCTAAACCTACTACCACAAGAATAGTTATTTCAATAGCGTAATGTAAATTAGAAAATCAACCGATACTAACAGTCATACAGTAAACTGTTTATAGTAATTTTAAATTAAAATATTATTGCAATACGTCGTAGTTGCATATACGAGTATAACATGTAAACGGAAGGGAACGACTTGATAGCAAGGTGTATGACTGCAAACTCTTTTGTAATTATTAGTATTTTCCGCCTGATATTAAATACATTTCCTTATTTCCATCTAAACCTGGTCAAGACGATAAAGTTAATGCAAAGAAAGGTATTCATGTATAGTAATTTATTTATATATCTATTCATTATGATAGGCTATGTTGTGCTTGTACTAAATAAAGTATATAATAAATTTATCACAACAGATGAAATTTTCGAACAGATTAGTGAGGACGTTACGAATGGAAAACTACCAGGATATAGTAATTTATTAAACAAAGACCCCAAAAGAAATAAACGCCAAGCGAAGAGACTTACTAATAAAGGTTCCAACTCAAAGCAAGAAGACGAGTTTTTTATTGTTGACCGAATGCCTGATGAGGTTAGTATTGCTTTCAGTGTAACTTTGGCTACAAGATTAAACTTTATTGTACATTTATAATGCGCACAGTTAATAAGCCATATTTAGGGTATTCATAGTATAGATACAGTGAAACGCTTTCTAAGCAGTAGATGAGATATTCTCTCATTGTGTATTGAATTATAAATTGCATGTCTGTTCTGTTGAATTATAAACTGCATAGCTGTTCTGTAGTCTTATCTATTTATCGTCGTAATTTGAAATAAAGTTGGACCCGACCTAATAATATGCAATATTGGCTAGTACTTTACTGCACAATGTATGAAAGACTTAACATTATTTTGTATTACAAATTTATTTTCTACTTTGTCTGAATGTAGGATATCATTGATGGTTGATCCAATTCTGCAATACCAGAACACCTTTGATAATTGTACGATACTTCACATCCTATAATTACTGTAACTATATTCTAATAACTCAAAATTTTTATGGCTACAGATAAATAAAAATAATGCTTATCCATAGTTACGAGACTTTTCGAAGACATGTTCATACTGTGTAATCTGACAAACTTTTTTACTCCTTAGTACGGCAATCTTTCAACCGTTACAAATTAGGGCTACTTTAGCAGCTATAAATCAAATAATTTACTCCATTATTTCTTCAATCATGACTTTTATTTACTTACAAATTATCAATATAATGCCAATAAATTGCCATTATATCACACCTTCATTACTGGGATGTATAACCGTTTCTCATATGCAAGCTTTGTAATAGAGATTATTAGTTGATTTAGTAGTAGTAGACACGTAGTGTGAGAACTTGAATATGGTCTCAACAATGCCTTGTAAGGAGAGTAACTTTTAGAGAGATTGAACTGTGTGAAATATCATCAATGAATGTCAGTAATAAATGGAATATTCTGAAAATGCAATGTTACGCAATCCTTGCACAGCACGAGATATTCTAAAGGTCAAATTTTATTCTTTTTGAAAACTGACAGTGAATTATAATGCTAACGTTAAGGAGTGTTGAAATATTATAACATCTATCTATCTACCTATCTACAACAATTAATGTTCTACCAAGGAACAAGAGGCATATTTAAGGTTATTTTGTAGCATAAGCACAAACACAAACGTGGTATACCCGATCACACAGCAAAGACAGTGTTGAAAAGTACTATTCATTCTTACTCTTTACGCCTGAAAGAGCACCAGAAAGGTAACTCCAGGTGCTAGCCATAACCAAAAGGCTCATGACGATCCATATACCGTTGGGGATGTAAAATAATTTGAGAGCAGTTTCAAAATCAACAGCGTTGAGTTGATGTGCACCATTGCAAATATCTGTGTACTGGATCAAGAAAACAACTGTTTTCCAAAATGTCATGGTAGACACTACCAATGAAAATATCCAACCCTTGCCACGGCTTGATGAGCCCTAATATTAGTAATGTGCATATTATTTTAATACCATAAATCAATATTAAGAAGATGAAACTAGAACAATTCCAAAAATTCTTTAGATTATTGTAGTGGCTTACAAAGAGTACTACAAAGAGCATCATTACAACTTCTGCCACATTGCACCTTTTAAGAAGTAAAAAGATGAAGAAACATTTTGAATCACAGACCGAGAAAATGTTTATTGTTCATTTGTAAATTATTCCGCCACTCTTCACAGACTGTATTCTACTGCACTGTTATCACAATGGCAACCAGAATAGAGTGTTGAAAGTTACGATAGATATTCATTTTCATCTGAATTTTTTACTCTACACAACAATTCAAGGGAGGAATTGCAATGCTTAAACTAAAGCAATAGAATTCCATTTGTATTGTACCATTACCAAGCCTGGCCAATGATGAAGGTATCCTCCAAATCTCCATACTTTTTGTCAACGCCTAGGTACAGGGCATCTAATATAATATCAACAATCAAAATGTAAGCAAATTTGTTCATCTTATCCTGATTGAGTATTTGAGGTTTATTAGCTAAGCATTGATGGTGCTACAGCAAGGATGCTTTATACTAGTATTATGGCTGAATCCAACTTAACTCTGTCTACATATCGAAGGAATGACAGCTTGCTTAACCCATTGAAGATTGCCATTATGGCTTACTTTACTCCTTCTGTCCCAGCACACCATTCTACGTCTACTCTACTGTACGTATGTTAGACAAGTTCATTGTTTGAATGTAAAGTAAAGCAATCCATGCCAACTATTGCTTCAAGCGCTATCTCTTATTTAGGAATACCACGCTCAATTAGTCATGAGTAAGTAGACAGCATCTGATTCCTCATTCAGCATCAAGACTGATCTCTTGTTGTACTCGTACGCTATCTTGCAGCACCATTAAGCAAAGGGACGAATGTTTACTGTCACCAACTCACATTATGATAGCACTTACATGGGCTGAAGTACTGGCTGTATTTGCCATCTGGAGGCATGGAATGTGGGCGCAATAAGACAAAACTTGCATCCCACGAGCAAATGACTGACGATATGAAAAACCAAACTTTAATCCAAACAGGAAGATCGCGAGCACCCATCTTGCTAGTAGCCACTTTGTCCGGTAGTATAAAATCCAAAACCAAATAAGCCCAGATGAAGAAAAGACTGCCAGCCAATCCAAGGTAATATTGAACAAGAAACCGCAGACAACTCGATATGATTGAACCCTTTACAGCGCAAGCAGTTTAGAACGCTCTATGATTAGTATGACCACTTTGCCGTGAACGCGGCCAGAAGCATCCAAGTGTTTGTGACCAAGTTTGGTCACGTGATACAGACTTTTGTCCTCAATGACGCAATTAGTTTGCTTCTCACCACGACTGCGCACTGAAACATGAGCTTCTCAGTCTGCCTTGAGTACTGAAGTAAAGGGAAAGTAGGCCGCAACACTCATTCCGTATGGCCGCAGAAGAAGACCTTTAATAGAATTATTAGACAGAGTCTCTAGATCGCACCTTACTTAATCTTTTTCTTACAGGACAACACTCGGTTGATGATGGTCATATGCAGTGTGGTGTTCAGGGGCAGCCATCGGATGCAGTCAAATGTTAATATATTATTCGAGAGTCTCTACATCGCACCTTAGTCTTTTTCTGACAGGATGACACTCGGTTGATGGTGGTCATGCGCAGTGTGGTGTCCAGTTGCAGCCATCCGATGCAGTCAAACGACGATCGAGGTAATAGAAATGAATATGGGCGCAGGTATGGACGGTCGGATGGATGATCGTGATGTAGAGACGAGGCTTGAGAACGATCGATCGCGATCAGCCCTGCCCACTGTTCAACTCCATCCGGTTTTAGAAGACATCATGGCTCAAGCTGGCGCTTTTCGTCTACGATTGATGGCTGTATCCTACTTGTATTCTTGTTTGAAAGCCTTTAACGATATTGATAGATTGTCTAATGATATTCTATTGCTATCTTAACCTTACTCGAATTGACTTGAGTTATTGCAACTGTTCATTATTGATCGTATACAGTACATGGATCGACGTTTGCATATCGATCTTAAGCTTGTTGTGATAGCATCTGCGTTCGACAGTTGATCTACTACATCATGGACGAGGAACGAGTCCTTGACTGTAGAGTGTTCTTTTTTTTTATGGTTATCAACAACTGTATGAGCAAGCAAGGTGATCGTGATAGCGAAATGTTAGCAATGATGCCTGCTTCGACACGTAACATAGACGTGCAGAATGGCCAGTATATGGAAACTAAATACAAGAGCACAATCAATGAATCATGCATGGATCGTTCTTCCTACTTGCACAATTCCGTTATGGATGATAACGTGGACAATGTACATCTGCTCTTGGCATCGGATAGGATCCAAGACCCTGACTGTGTTGTCTTAATAATGTCTCTAAAACATCTACGGTAGAAACCAAAGAAAAGAACATAACCAATGAATCATTGATCCTTCTCTCGACACGCACGATCTCGTTATAATGTTGTCTCAAAAATGTCTATAAAAGCATCTACGGTAGAAATAAATTCTTCAGTGGTCACAATGATTCGTCAGACAATGAAGGAAATACTTGTACTCGACACGAATATTTATTCTCCCTTTTGTAGATAAAGCATCTAGTTTAGTTTCAATTTTCTGATTGGAAAAACTAAAATTTATTCTGTTCAAAGCTTCACACTATTATCGTATACTCGTCTACTCTGACAATATTATTATCCTTAATGGAAACACTCTTCCCATTCAGACAAAATGTCAGCGTTGCCTATCGACTTCCTCCAGTATCAAGGTAAGTAATATTCGCTAGTTTTGCTTAGCGATCAAATGTCATTACAATTACTACAGTCTCGTATATCGAAAGGATGTGAGTGATGAGTACAATTAGAGCACTGAATGAAACGTGAAAAATATGTTAATACTTCGCACTTAGGAAGTCGTTATTGCTAGTGCAAGTAGGACTCCTATGGGCAGCTTTCGTAGTTTATTAGCATCTATACCTGCTACTAAACTCGGTTCTATCGCTATTGCCAATGCAATCAATCAGGCAGGTTAGTATCAAATTTTTTACTAGTATACACCTGTGGCTAATCCAAAAATATCAACGGTGTAGTTACGGTAATTTTTCAACGTATTTTCAATCAACTTAAATACTAGGCATCCTTAACGATGATGTCAAGGAAGTCTACATGGGTAATGTCTGTCAAGCTGGATTAGGACAAGCACCCGCAAGACAAGCTGCTCTAGGGGCAGGTTGGTATAGAACCTTTGCGATTTTCATTGAACTAATTCAGAAATTACTTGTCAATGACTAATCTCCACCTTCATGCACATATTAATAATGATAGACCAAAGTAGATAACGAATTTTTTACATTGTATTACGATTTTCGAAACCTAATTATCTATCGTTAACGCTTACCATCCTATTTCACTATGATAGGTCTTTCGGAATCTACCCCTTGCTGCACCATCAATAAGGTTTGCGCCTCAGGTATGAAATCAATCATGATGGCTACTCAAAATCTAGCTGTTGGAGATCAGGTAAGCAAAATACGCTAGTACTTGACTGTAATAATGAAATTGCTTCCTTACAAAACCTACAATAACTGACCGTAGTAGCAGTATGAATGCAAACCATTCCTCCCTATCTTAACAATAGGATGTCATGGTTGCGGGAGGCATGGAAAGTATGTCTCAGGTACCATTTCTGGTTGGCCGCGATGCTCCAAATTATGGCGGAGCTATGATGGTGGTATGGTGATATTTATTGTTGCATAACTTATCGCCACTATACAGTATTTCCATTATTAATAAATTATTTTTCGAAAGTATTTAAAGGTAAACGTATGTCGTTTTGTAGGATGCTGTAGTTCATGATGGCCTTATTGACGTTTACAACAAAATTCACATGGTAAATCATGATCCAAACAACAGCATTATTATAATTATTACGATATAAATTAACGCTAGGTTGCAAATAATATTATCTTAGGGTGTTTGTGCTGAAAATTCTGCTAGCAAATATGGTATAAGTCGTGAAGAACAAGACAATTACGCAATTGAATCTTACAAGCGAAGTGCTGCTGCCACAGAAGTACGTTATTACTAACCTCCTTGCCAACAATAAAGGATTCTACCCATTCATTGTATTGACCAATTACTTAAAATAAACTAATTACATTTACCGGAACTTTAGAGTGGGAAATTTGCATCAGAAATCACCCCAGTAGCTGTATCTAAACGTGGACGTCCGGATACTGTTGTATCAGAAGATGAAGAATTTCGTAAAGTTAACTTTGAAAAGTTCACATCCTTAAAAACCGTTTTCAAGAAGGAAAACGGTAAACTTAACCTAATTGCTACTGTTACTGTAACGCCTATAAAATACATATAAAGCCTAGAATTCTTAGTATGCAATACATCAGGATTTGTACTGAGTTCAATTAATTAAAATTATAGGAACCATCACCGCAGCGAATGCTAGCACCCTTAACGATGGTGCAGCTGCTCTCGTCCTAATGACCAGGGAAGCTGCAGACAGATTGAAAGTAAAGCCTCTTGCTCGTATACTTGGTAAGCTAAATATATACTTTACTTTCATAGCGATACCTTTCGTAACAATGTCTCTACTCTCGAAATAGAACAAAATTACAAATAATTCAATTCTTTATTTAATCATTTATAGGATACGCTGATGCAGCTCACGCTCCAATCGACTTCCCAACTGCCCCAGCACCAGCCATGGAACTCGTAAGGAAATCATTCTAGGTCAAAGTATCTCTAAGACTATTGACACTATTCATTACCTATAGGCAATGAGAAAGACCGGTACAACGAAGGATGATTTTGAAATGATCGAAATCAATGAAGCTTTCAGTGCTGTTGTATTAGCCAACATAAAAGTAACCCACTTTCCTTATGATCTTATTACTTAAATATTAAACATCTTTAATATTTTATAATTCGTAAATTAGTTATTAGGTTTGGACCCCTCCAAGGTAAACATTGACGGAGGCGCGGTTTCCTTAGGCCACCCAATTGGGTAGGTTTATGCCATACGAGTATTTTGCACTTAGTAGGAGTAGTATGTGACATTAAAATCAATGATGATATTATTAATATGCAATATCAATTTGTTTCATTCAACTTGTAGGATGTCTGGTGCTAGAATCGTTGGTCACCTTGCTCATCGATTGACGCCTGGAAGTAAGGGTATGGCCTCAATCTGCAACGGTGGTGGTGGTGCTTCCGCTATTATTATTGAACGTTTATAATTTTTAATTAAAAAATAACATTTTATGAGTGATGATGCCAAATTATACTATTCTCAACTTTCTTGCTCGTAAGTTACTTTTATTAGTTGATAATTTACGATATATGCGGCAGTACTGTTGTTAATGAATTGCAGATTTGTCTGAATAAAATTGTTTAAGCAATCGCTTGTGAAATTCGTCATGGAATATATTAATTGGGTATACTACGAAACCCACGCAAGGATTTCAAAGATAAATGCATTCTATACGAGTTATTCGAATTATTTACGTAAAACTCAAATGATTGCTTGAGAAGAAGGGCTATAGCAAAAATCCATTCTGACTAAGGAAATTAATAATTCGTTATGCCTAGCCAGCGTTGAGCAACATACCGTTATGTGATTGATTTCGGTTCCTGTCATATATAACATGTATAATATGTAACCATACTTAAACACTACGCGTGTAAATCTATAAAAATTCTAGCTTAAAACTATAACCTTTTTGACCCTTCTCCGTATCCTTCGAGTATATTATAGTTAGGTAGTTCTGATGATAACATTTTGTGGACAAATCTTAAATATTTATACGCAACCTCATTTATTCACGCTACGCTTTAAACTAAGTCTAAATTAAAGTAATTAGAAGCCAATAGGCCTAAATACGCCCAGTAAAATAGATCACCTGATCACTTTTTTACAGGATACAAATTCACACGAGAGAAGATTAAAATTTTTATGTTCTGAGGTTTGAGCTTGCAGAATGAAACTCAGAATCGTCATATTAATTAACGCTGTTACTAATTTTCAAGCCCAATAGGTTAATTCAAACATGTATTTTTCACTCGTTATATTGCAAATTGAGTATCATCTGACATAAGCTTAAGATATCTACATCTACATCAGGAAAATGCTAGCTTATCATTATTTCTCTACTTGAAATAATAATTACAGTGATTCTGTCTGATAATGTAGTAAATAAGATGCCACATTTTACAATCAATATTGCTATCATTATCATATCATAATGATTTTTGTTTACAGTTAATGCAGCTAAGGTGTTTGAAAAAAACACTTTACATTAAATGTTAAAACTTATAAATATAACAATGTAGTTGACAATAATCATGACATTTAAACGCAATTACGATAGGAAAGAGCAAACGACCTGAAAATTTTAATGGAAATGATGAAGTTGCCTTCATAAGTCTACCTCCTACTACAAATATATAGTTTATCATCAATATAATTATTAATAATTCATACCGATATACTCGACAGTAGTATCTGTAGTTCAAGTATTTAAATCAAAGTAAGTAAGTAATCTACTTTTAAATGCTACTTCGTATTTAGTAATTACTTATATAGCACGTTCTATCTGTCATATGAACAAGTTAGAATATCAATAAGAAAGTTGATTTGCATAAGGCAATTTTTATGCTCATTAATCAAAAATTCCCGGATATTGTGCTCTATGTCAGCCAATTTTCAAGCCTTATGTTTTTAGCACCTATCATTAAAACTATTTCAGAAACAAACGTGATATGGTACAACTAAAGTGAGTAATGCTCAATTATTACAGCTATTCTGAAACAGTTCTTTAAAATTCAGCTATTAAAAAATTACAGCAGAGTACATTAATGTAAATTGGTATTGATTAGTAACCCAAGCATCAACGCCTGTCTTATTAATTATATTATAGGATAAATTCAACAATGTTGAAGACGATAGAAGCTATCTATCTTTTGTTGCTTCTTTCGACCATTTTCGCTTATATGCTTACCAACAATTCAATCTAGAATTGAATAAACTTGTGAGAGCAACATATTAAACGAAAAATATTTTCCCATTCATTGACTGTTTTCCGTGAAGCAATCCAAAATGAGACAACAATACCGCGTAATAGTTGAGCTAATAATTTAACAGCAAGCACTGAGATATGAACGTCAGAATGTATATTTTGCCTTTTCTCACATGGAAATTGGTTAAATCGTGATTGATTTCTATGCAAAGGTTGCCAATAAGGTCCTTGAGTGTACTCATAGCAATAGCAGCCTATTATGATAGATGCTAATAGCCAATAAAAGATAAAGAACGTTAAAACACGGCCACGAAAGCGACTTAATTTTACCATTGAGGCTTTCGCTGCGGTGTTTTGTGCTAATTGAGCTTTTATTTTTCTAGTGCTGACATAAAACACTATCATAAATACGGAGGCAAGTAATAAGCAAAGAGAATGAGGTAAAATGACAAAGCCAATCAAGTAGAACCCTTTCTGTGTGGCTAGATGGCTACTAATATAGCATAATCCAGTTAGTTCATCGGCACTAACTTTTTTCCAAAGAATTATGACGGCAACCGGCACTGCAGGTATAATCCAGCTTAATGTATGGTAATAGACAGCATAGCCAGTTATTATTTCAGAACACCATTTTTTCTTGGCTGATAAGTACCATAATAACGTTAAGACTACTAACCAAATTGAAGCGACTAAGTCGAAATAGTATAACATAATAAATATAACTGTGCAAGGCACATGGCTAACTGATTCGACGATTAAAAAATGATTCTTAGTAGAGTTAATAGGGGTACCAGGATAGCTACACTTCAGCGGATCTGAGTTAAGGTAATCTGGACAGAAAAATTGACAAAGCGTATCGTTGATAGGATTACGAATCGATGAATTTGTCATTTTAGTAAGAATTCTATTGCTAGAGTCGAGTTTTCCACACGCTACCGTTTCATAGCGTAAGAATACACGTAAAAGATGGACTAAAGCATAGATATTGTAACATATTGACATAAATATGAGGATTCGTTCTGGATATTGAAAACGTTGTGGTCGAATAGCAGCGGTTAAAATTGCTATCAACGTAAAGGAGAACGTTAACGCCGATAACAGAGCCATATAAGTATTCATCCTTTTCTTTTCTTTACTAGTAAATAATCCCTCACCACAACAGCGTAATCGGCAAGTCTGACTTTTACTATCGTAGCTATAATGCTTACATCGATCGCAAATTTCACGACTTGCTTCATGCACTATATCCGTAGAAGATTTTGTCGATAACGTAACAGCATTGTGGACGGTGTTTGTAGAAATTGGCTTGCTATCCGTTGTAATAGGAGGCGGAAAGCAAATGTATCCTTTCTTATTCTGGAGATACAGAGAGCAATTGAAACGAGGATTTCGAGGTAAAGAATTCCATATATCACAATCGCTTTTAGCTTTAATACATAACTCGCGACAAGGTTTAACTTCATAATTTTGGTAGCCATAGTGTTGATAACATAGCGGTAGGTAAGACAGGCAAAGAAAAGCTCGAGCAAGTCGACATCGATTTTCATTTTGATGTATGATATGATGAGCGATTTGGAAAATTTCGTCACTTAGTTGATTTTGAGTTATATTATCGGGTAAAGTAGTTAAATTATAATAGTTTAAGTCTTGGCAAAATTTAACTTGAACCTTTTGACATTTAACTTCGCCATAACATAATGACCACAACAAGACTACACTGATCGTAAATAGGATCTTTAGGATCTTAATTTGAGCAGACATGACGGGTTAATAATTTGCCATGAAAACATAAACAGTCATGATATAACTTACGAGGAAATTGCTAGATCCGGCTAAACTAGAATTTCCATTTCAAGAATAGACTATTTTATCAACTTCTTATAGTCTGCTTCTGGTTAATAACTCTATCTACACTTAAATTTTTCTCACTTTACTTGACTGATATCATTTACAAGAAAGACTATAACAAGATAATGCTTAATTAATTATTGAACCTATTCTACAATTTTAGAGACACAATAGCTATCTTCCCCAAATCAGTCTTTTTCGTCTAAAATAAAAGTCTAGTGTCTTAAAAATTAAATTAAATAGATTACAAAGGATTCAGTCAAATCAAATTTATGCGGTAGACTTTTTAATGTCTACCAAATATAACAAAATGTTATTTGTATCCTGCATTAGCAGACAGTCTATAGCAATTTAAAGATATAGGAAGATAATTTTAAGATATTCAACGATAGCGGTGACTCAGAATTTTCTTTAACTAGCACAAGGAACTTATAAAATGTTTTTTTAATTACGCACCTCTTCAAAAATTGTCGACCTAAGCGAAGGCATAAGGTCATTTATACCCATAACTAACATTCTTCACCCTGCTGTGATTTTCAAACCAAATAAGATAAGGAGTTTATTTTATCAAAGATCTAAAACTACAATGCAAATACCGCTATCCAACTATAGCAACGATAGGAATTTTGATTGAAGGAATCACAGTTTACGAAGCAGTATGTGTAAGTGTTAGTAATGCAGCTGAATTATGGAATTTGATTGTTACTGTATGGATTCAATTTGAATAAATTGTAGGTATAAATAAGTGCTATTATTTATTTAACGTCAACTGCCCTAACTCTATAATTTGGTAATATGGTAAGAAATTGAGTAGAATATAAAATAGTTTTATAATTTATTTTACTTGAATATCTCCTTGCTACGCTTTCCTTGATCTTGAATGTATATTAGAAAGATTTCAGAGCATCACAAGTACCGACAATGATATTGCTACCTGATATAAATGAATACGACTTTCTTCTGCAGTTCGCCGTCTAGCCCCCTGCAGGTAATTATATTATTTTCGCCACTAGTATTTCCAATCTGTATATATAGTCAGCATTGTATTTTACTAGCCACCATAATTATTCTACTTGTATAGTGATTCTGTAAAGTACTTTTGATCACCTGAGGAGATATCAATGAGAATGAGGGTAACTGTCTGCCTTTTCTTTATAGATTGTAAAAGTAGTTAGCGTTGTATGAGCTACGACTTAAAATTGAATAAATAATTTAATCCTTATGTCATGGAAACTTAGTATAAGTGTTAGACGCTTCTATGAATCATGCCTGATTGTAACGGAGTATCCAAGTAAGAATGCAAAGTATAGATTTTCTACTTTAATACACATATCAGAGCCCGTTTTTATTATACTGTATACTACTCCATGGCTTTTAAAATAATGGTAATTTATGCATTATCCAATTTTATCTCTTTAATCAGATTTGCTGTTACCATTTTGGACTCTATACTTACACACTAACAACTGCGACAGAACCAATTCGGAAAGTAAGAGATTGTCTTGATTAAGTTCGTAATTGATTTATTTTGTCTTACTGATATTTTAGATTTGCTCAATCTTATTTTACTACTCTAGAATTGAAGGCTGCTACCATTAACTTCGTTGGTATAAGTATAAGATAAAAAGTAAACCTAAGTTATAAATCCTGTTCGTCATGTTTTATGGCTTCGGGATAATATTTTCTATGTTGTCCGATTCTATCTTATTAATTATGACTTATACATATCATTGTTACTATTAAATCCATAAGAATACGTAAAAGCTGAGACTAATCGTAAACCTAATTCAGTAATTCTAGAGTAATATTCTTTCAGGCCGTATTCCAGTAGTCAAGTTTACGATTGCTTCTGTTGATCTCACGGCCATATCTCAAGACTTTCCATTATTACTTTAAATCCATAGCCATATGAAATAAGTTGAGACTGAATTTACGATACTTAATTGTGATCGCAATTCATCACTTACTATAATTTCTTGAATGATATTCTATGAATTTACTTGGTAGTATTTTAATGGACCAATTCTTCGGAACGTCATTTCTAAGCTGGAGTATAATTGTGGATGCGAAAATAAGTAAGCTAAGATTAGGATTCAATTGTGCAATCACTGGCGCAATCAATCAAGTACTGAGCGTATAGTCGTTTAATGAAACACTCTATAAAGACACTATTAGTATTATATGGTAAGAATGCATCAAGTTGTCTGATATGGATGTGATATTTCAAGAGCAAAAATTTAATTTATCAAATAGTGTTATGGTGCACCTCCAAACTTGATATGGAACCCTAATTTATCTTGTAGATTTGCCATTATTGGCTAACAAATCAATATAAATACTATGCAAAGAAAATTCCTGAATTTCAACGCACACAGCCGGCCAGGGCAGTGACTATTACTGAAAAATTTCTTTTCACGGATGCAGAATATCACTACGGGTGGGAGTAAACATCAAAGAATAATCAGGAAATGTTCTGTTTCCTCAAGTCATTTACTCTTAGTAGGGTAACAGAACATTCATCCAATTTAATTAGTGCAATTAATATAGGCATATCTCACTACTGATACTGATTCTTGTCTTGACTTTCCAAAGCACTTTAACATAATGATACTGTCATATATAGTATTTCCATCACCTGTCGTCCATGGTAACAAACTTACAAGACAGCTCTCTTCATCGTAAATGCTAGCCATACCAGCATGATTTTATAATTATATTTTTCAAACTTTGTGCATTTTGGTCCGGTCTATTGTATATTCCTTGTAGGATTGTCAAATTCTAAGGATTGACAGTAAGAAAACATTTGGCCAATGGAACCAATTTCCCTGTATACTAGTCAGCAACTTTCTTGAAACACGTGTTTTTGATCGTCAATCTGAAGAGATACTATATTCAATATTTGCTTTTTGAGCTCTAGGCACATCTATCAATTTATTTACGAGTATGAATTTATCTTTCTCCAAATTAATTTAGTGATATTGAAGAAACTACTTAATCGAAAATGGCGAACAGTCAATGCGTACATTTTCTTTTCAGATTTTTTAATTAAAATAAGACCAACATTATCCCTATACGCTATATCATGTGCTCTATCTCTAGGTACAGTAGATGAAAGTTTATGATGGCATAAAGTGATATAATTTGAAAGTTGCTTCTTTCTTATCCTTCAATATCTAAAATGCAAATTGTAGTGATGCACCCATATTTGATTATACAGATAGCCATATTTAATAATACTGTTTCTGCATCTTAGAATCCTTACAACTACTGTAAGCCACGCTTCTATTATATAACGAAGGAAGGATTATCGTGAAGCTAATATTAGATGATTGCTAACTAGTATATTAGAAATTGTTGATGACTAATAGTAGCCAGTCGATTAATTATGGTACAAGATTTATGTAGCTAGAAGCTCTGTAGTTGTTAAGATGCCCTTCACAGAAAGGGATTAGACGTTAATAGAAGAGTAGTATCATCTTAAGTAGAATGATTTCGATTATAGAAAATATTGATGTACTATTAGAGAAAAGTATTTTGTTTAATGACTGATGCCAGATTGTAGATTAATCAAGTTGTCATCAATGGATTTAACTTAATGTATATAAGAACTGCAGAGATGAGCTCAAGAAGAGCAAAAGACTTCACTTCGCTTTGAGCTCGGAATATTTTCGATTTTAGACTAGATTCTTGTAGTAATTAATTATTGCTCTACTATTCCTAAAACCTTGTAATAAAAGCCTTTTAGAAAATAAAATTTGACTTCAATAGTTATTGTGAGACGCATTTATTACACACATACTTGCACTAAAAATTGCATTTGTACATCGTGGAATTTGGAAAACAGTCTATTAAAAGTAGGACTTACAATGCTGCAATAGTCTAGTTGCATTTGGATAATCACTATCCAAAAATAGGCGCAAGACTAAATGATGAGGTTAAAGGACACGATCGTTGACATAATTTGGCTTCACTGTACTAGATGTACTAGCCTTTATGTATACCACGCTGTAAACAATCGTATGAGCAATTCATAGCAGCTAGGTCAGTTTTACATAGTATGGCTTACGTTGTTTTCAAAAAACCCTATTTATTAAAGGAGGTTAAAACACTTAGAAAGCAAAATTGGACAGGGTAATAATTCAAAACACATGTAATAAAGCTTTCATTTTAGTACGAGCAAATAGAGTACACATCATTTTCATAAGATTGTTAAGCTGTTTAAAAGTAGTATAGACTGCACTATCAGAAGGACATTTATTGGTATATCAATGCCGCTTAAGTTAAGGATGAAATAATGTTCCTGTTAAAGTTGGACAAATACAGAAATGGCAAATTTATATCAAACTACTCGTTCAATATCAACAACAATGTAAAATGCTACTTGACACGGTAGAGTGGGCTACTATAGGGTAATAGTTAATTTACGAAGCTGCTGAAATAGAATAATTTTATGTATTTCTGCAGCCTATATGATGACATGATTCTGGAGATATAATATATATAATAGAACACTTATCATATCTGCATTGCGTATGGTATTATAAGTTTAGAAGTAATTTGAAAAGACGTATTGCACACATCGAATAGTACAGTAAAGCGATCACCAAAATTATGAATTCTAAATTCTTGCTATTATCGCAAAATTTTGCTTGAACATGCTCAAATTACGTATAAATAGCTATCTAATGCCATGTTAAATAGCTTATTAGTGTAATTATGAATTCAAGAACAAAAATTGGAAGATTTGCAGTATAAAATCATACTGAATAGCTATCGTTGTTGGACGATGGCATGCAGTAGAGCGTGTAATGTGTTGATTAATATGATAGCCAAGGATCTACGAGAATGGAGTACACAATAATTGGATCCGTATTTGGAGAAAATAATTTAATTTCACTTTAAAGAGGTACTGGCACAGAACGAAGACAGTGCATGTTCTTTAGCTGCAGGCTAGAATAATTATCTAATTAGCTTTACAAAGTAGGCTGATAGACAGTATAATATCCTTTCTATACTGTATAAGAAGAGTGATTGAATTGGTGTTTGGAGAAAATAGTCTAACTTTTATTTTAAAAGATACTGACAAGGAAGAGAGATAGTACATGTTATAATTTTATTTTCTATAGCTCCATGGCCGAATAATTCGCTTCACCAAGTCGACAGGCTGTCCGTAGAACATAGTACAGTTTACTACTGTACTGTATACTAGTCCATTTGCTGCACTGTCGTCCACTGAAATGCAATCCTGTACTGTAGTGTATTGGGTCTCTTCTAGCTCTAATTCCATATGACTGTTATTGCAGTAAAAGCCTCAAGGACAAGCGAGAAAAACACAGAAATTCTCTTTTTGGACTGCCGTCCAGACGTGCGTCTGTCAGAAGACACGCTAGCACGCCTTTATTTGTACAGTATATTGACAAACTTGTTTACTGAGCTGACAATGCCAATGATTGCTATCTTATCATGATACACCTGACGGTACAACAATAGACGGAGAACGTTGCTCGAGTACGACTGACCGTGTACGACTGACCGTGTACGACTGACCGTGTACGACTGACCGTGTACGACTGACCGTGTACGACTGACCGTGACGACTGACCTGTTGGCTTTTTGTTTCCAAGTGGATGACACAACGTTGAAGTCAGTGGTTGAAAAGTGGCAGCGGGCGCCATTGAAGAGCATCTTGTGCAACATTGATCAAACATTAACCCAGTGGAAACTTTCTGCTTGTTGAATCCATTCAACATTGCCTAACTTGTTCTCCGACTGGATTACGGTAAGTGGATCAATAGAGTAGAATGGAATAGTATTTCTCTTCATGGATTAATGGCCTGCAGAGAGCTATTGTTTCGTCTTTCATCCAATTTCAACGCGATCGTCGTTTGTCAGCCATTCTGTTGTTGGTAAGACAGTTGTAGCAGGATGTGGCCATGACTCTAACAAATAGAGCATGAAAACACCAGACGCAGGATAATCTGATGGTCGATACTGGACGCAATGATTACTGTACGTCGAGGAAGAGTTTCCTTCTTCCTACAGTAGACAGTCAGTCAACCCGACAACTATCTCACTTTTAAGAAATCATATTCCAAAAAAATGCATGATAGTCTACGAGTTGAGACAGTCATTCCTATCTTCATTCTTTCCTACATTTCTCTGCAGAATCAGGTAGAATCTACAGTAGTACAGTATAGAAATTGACGATGTCGAGAAAGATTCACTATAGGTATATACTGTATGGCACGGTCGTGCAATTTTCACGTCCATTTATTTATTAATTAATTAACTGAGCTATTCTATACAGTACAGTACATACAATATGTACATATAGAATAGCTCAGTTAATTAATAAAATAAATGGACGTGAAAATTCCACCATAGGATTACAACATGATGGCAATATTATGCTACTGTCTTGCCAGTTCTAATTTTTACAATGATGTATGTTACTTCACATGTTTCTATCCACTAAATGTACAGCCTGAATCAGCTTCTCTATTTCTATACTGATCTGCGTATGGACCTGACTGTCAATTGACCATGGATTGATATCAATATCCAATCAAGTAAATGAGTCATCCACTACCTTAACATAAATGCAAGGATAGAATGGGCGATCTACTTCCTTTGACAGACGTACAGTAATGGTACTCGTGTTGACAGTGTGTCCGATATCACTTTTCCTTGCTACACTACAAACAATTGCTTCAATTCAAATTCAAAGTTAGCTATTATCGTCATGTCCGTACTCGAGCAATTCGATATTGCTATACAGTCTACACTAGTATTAGGTATATAAAAAGCAAGAATAATTGTATGCTAGTATACTCGTATATACAGTACAGTACATACTGTAGAGCAAATCAATAAAATTGATATATAGTATTTTCATCGCCATTGTGACTGTTGTAATGGCAATTGCCTCGTTTAATCAGACTAATTACATTCAAAACTGTTTATCATAATAGACGATGCTTATCAGTGGCTCTTATTGTATCAGTGATTTGCTTTTCTTACCAACTAAATCGACATGCAATCGCCTATTACTGTATATTCACAACCAAAATCATTTACTACATATGCTTACACCTGAACAATGCTAACTTAACGAATAGCTTTACATTGAAAGTCACTATCATAGTTAATAAGACATTTGAGTATGTTTTAATGAAACGTATATTTGTTATCCTACCCTTTGCAAACGCTTTATTCCCTCTGAATAATGCAGAATTTGGCTATCTACTATAAATTTACAAATTGACACCTAACACATTGCTACTGGAAATGTAGCAATTGATGATAGACGTATAGCCTAGCGTTGTGCACAACACTTCTAGAATTAGTCCCAATCAACAACGTATTGCTGGCAAAATTTGTATCAATAATGATAATCAATTCGCGATAATATGTTTATAAAATATTGCTACAGTGCCATCAACATATTAGCACTCATTTTAGAGTAATGCAGTACATATACAGTACAGTATCAGCATATCGGCAAACTACCATTAACATATTAAGGTATAGCTTCGTAATTAAAACTGAACATTGCAACGTTGACATAATACCCGTACATATGCATACTCATGCAGTACTGTATGCATTGTACCCCTATGTCTCTAGTTTCTTGACATTTGATATGCACACAACTGTAGATATACAGTACAGTAGCTTACATTTTACCTAGATATTGAATTACTCTTTCGTACATATGGGAATTATTTGCAGCTAAACGCCTCCACTGAAAGTAACCTGTGATAATAATACTCCTATGTATATGGTACAGTATCCAGTTCTATAGCCTATACCCTTACTCTTTCGCGCATAGGAAGATTTTTGAACAACAGTTAGACACCTAGATGAGGATTGTATTCAGTTATAATCGAATAGCTGAATAGTCTACACTAGTGTACATTAATAATAGAATCTATTTTTGGAGCTTTTTGGGACTCACGATACCGATGCTCAACTGAGTTTTACAAATTTATACCTGTGATACTTGATGACGGGCTGATAAATAAATGAGAAAGTTATCTCTGACCTGAAAGGTCTTGACATGCTTATCTGTTGAATATCTTTTTCCAATGTAATTACGGCTCAATCAATTATTCTACCATTATCACAAGTAATTAGTTGTGATTAATTATTGTATTTAGTATTAGAGCCAGGAGCGTCCAATAGTACCCTCACTATTGTACAAAGTTTATGACATACTGTATTATACCACCTAGAATCAGTTCGGTCACAATGAAATCAGATATAAACAGGTCACTTTTTCGATTCATGTGCGACTAGGAAATCATTTGTAACTCTATTGGTAGTAACATTAGTTGCATAATAACCAGGTAGTGATGTACCCACCGATATTGGCAATTTTAATATCTTTAATCATTTATTTAAAACTGATGATCTATAACATTAGCATCTTTTCATATTTTACAGGGAGTAATACAAGAAATAACCACTTAAAGCTTTAACCTTAATAATACCACCAGATGCATTCTACATTCGTATTTCTATTACTATCGACTGCAGTACTAGTTACTACTGCTGATTATTCTTTAACTATCCTGCACACTAATGACGTGCACGCTCGATTCGTTGAAGCAAACAGATTTGGTGGGAGTTGCAGCAGCTCAGATGCACAGAGTGGAAAATGTTTTGGTGGTGTTGCAAGACGTGCAACTATGATCAATCAAATTAAAAGTCAAAGATCAAACGTCTTGCTATTAGACGGTGGGGATCAATTTCAAGGCACATTATGGTTTTATGTCTACAAAGGATCTGCTGCAAGTTATTTTATGAATAAGCTTGGATACTCAGCTATGGTAAGACTGATGATTCAACTTTTTTAATTTAAAACAGCTGCAAAGTATTCCAGAATTGATATAAGAATACCAAATCGCCTCTGCATACGGATACTCGAATATATCCATATTAATTGTAGTGGCTCTATGATACAGGCCGTGAATTGTTTTTCTACAATCTTTCTAGAAGGTCAATCCCTTCCTTTTAGCGCTAAATTGCATTATGTAATCAGTATTAAGATGCACATAAAACTACCTTTCTCCTCTAGGCACTTGGAAATCATGAATTCGATAATGGCGTGCCTGGTTTAATACCTTTCTTAGAAAATGTAACCTTTCCGGTTCTATGTGCTAACGTTGATGGCAGTAAAGTCCCTCAGTTCAGCTCCAAAGTCAATAAATCGACTATTTTCAACGTAAATGGTCAAAATATTGGTGTTATCGGGTATATCACATCTGAAACACCGGATGTTTCCAACCCTGGCACCGATTTAGTTTTTAGCGATGAAGTTAAAGCAGTTCAAGCGGAAGCTACTAGATTGACTAACATGGGAATTAAAATTATTATTGCTGTGGGACATGCTGGTAGGTCCTCAGTAGAAACCTTTTGTGATTCACTTTACACTGTAGCATAACAAAATATCTACCAATATACGAGTATACGCATACATACAACTAAAAAGATAATGTCAAATATCGTAATATCATATGCAGAGGTGATCATGCTTCAACGCTGACTAAAATCTTCTCTAGATATAATCAGAAACCGGTACTTTGACTTGAGATAATTTATATCGTTTGATTACAAAAAATTATACCAGGCTTCACAAAAGACAAAGAAATTGCAGATAAGGTCGTCGGTGTAGACATCGTGGTTGGTGGTCACACAAATACCTTTTTATACACCGGAACACCACCTTCAAATGAAATCCCACTGGACTCATATCCAACCGTTATCAATCCAAGTTATGACACAAATAGGAAGGTTTTGGTTGTACAAGATTTCTACTTCGGCAAATACCTCGGTGACTTACAAAGTAATGCACGATATTATGCTACAAATTATCGTAATAATATTAACATTGTATCATGCTTGATCGTTTCCTTTTAAATTGAATGTAGTACCCCTTCCATCATTATAACTTGTAATAAATTTCAATGTTAACATGATCAAGTATTCAGATAAAGAAATTGTAGAATCACATCATTCTCCAATATAATTTTTATTTACATGTTCATAGCTGTTTTCGATGACGACGGTGAGGTTAAATCCTTTGGGGGTAACCCAATTTTGCTAAATAGCTCAGTTGCTATGGACCCTACTATTAAAGGTTACGTCGATGAATTTAGTAAAGCCATCATAGCTCAAGGTAAACAAGAAATTGGCAAGGTAAGCAACCTGCTAGTGCGGCATATATAGAACTAGACTAACACTGTTGTACCTAGTCAAATCTCATATTTCAATACCACTTTATGATATTTTGATAAAATATATCGCTAACACCGTCGGTATTATATGGGGTCTGAAATTTCGTCAAAACGCGAACTTTATATACTAGACCTACGTATTTTTAGACGGCCAGAGAACAACTATTCGTCTCAGAGAATCCAATTTGGGCAATCTGTTTACTGATGCTATGGTTCATCAATACTTAAGAAACCCAAGCTCGACGGCGTGGAATGATGTTGGTATTGCGTTATGTAATGGCGGAGGTATTCGAAATCCCATTGACGTAACCAGACCACCAGGTACAAGAACTGTATAATCGTTTACTCAATATCATATGTATGTTAGGAGCACACCTCATGCATAGCAATCCTTTTCGATATCAGCCTATCTGCAAATAAAAAGTGACTTCTACGTAATAAAATTTCAGGTATTGTTACGATGGAGGATATTTTAACTGTTTTACCGTTCCGAAATACCGTCGATGTCATCGAACTGCAAGGAATATTTCTAAGACAAGCCTTAGAATTATCTGTTAGAGATTACAACCCTGTCGATGCTCATGGGCGATTCTTGCAAATGTCAGGTAGAGTGCATTATACATTTATGCTTTGCATGCAGTATGCATACCCGTATACAATATACTCATACGCTATAGTCGTAGAATGCACGCAAAGCTTAAAAAATTTTTTAATAGCTATTATATAAAAATAATCAGTTAAATATTATTGCCTGTAATCTTCGACTATTATAGGTGTACGGGTTGTTTATGATTTAAGTAAACCACCTCTAAGTCGGGTTACTAAAGCGGAAGTACGTTGTACAAACTGCACCGTACCTGTATTCGTTCCACTTGATGACAAAAAATTCTACAAGATGGTTATTTCTTCTTTTATGGCTAACGGTGGTGATGGCTATACCATGTTCCGCGATAACAGAACATCTTTAGTTTTAACTGGATTCTTGGATAGCGATGTTCTTGTTACTTATTTTAATAAACTATCTCCAATAAGTATTGGTATTGAAGGACGTATTCGATTTATGAACGAAACCGGTACATCAAATCCCCCAACTAACCAGCCCTGCATTAATTCTGCCTCTGTCGCTTATCTTATGAGTAACATGATAATTCTCTTAATCTCGATTATATCGCTGTTGATATTGTAGTCATGTAGGCAGCACTGACCGCATTTACTCTTTAATTTCCGTACGGTTATTTTAATATTATGCCATTAACAGAATAAAAAAGCTAATCGTTGGTAGTACTGCTTATTATGTTTGTTAACTTCAGAATCGTTTATTGATTTTTACAAGTATTCCTGCTTTATCGTTATATTAATAATTATAATCAGTAATCTTTTTAAATATATTGTCATCAATCTTGCGCGATAGAGCAATATCACCAATCATCATACTTGTATGGGTAAATACATATTATGCACCATTATAAGCAACAAGAAATTATACCGTTCTACATTCGCTACTTTTGTAGTTAAAATGTATAATTTATGCGATATGTATCTAGTCAGTTACCGTTATAGCGCAATTGTTTCTCATAACTTGAACTTCTAGCTACTGTTACTTGATGCCATAGTATAGATGCAATTGTGGTTTTAAAACTTTATACGCATCAATTCGCATTAGATTACGGTTCTTTACCATATTAGCTTAATGTACGGTTCAACTCACATGTAATTTCTCAAAGTTATTTTTTGCTGTTATTGTATGTATTCCTCAACGCACAAACTTATAAATAAATTGTAACTTAAAACAGTCAATATGGTAGTCAGTATATTAAAGAAGTGAGTATTCTTTATATAAAAAAGGGTACATGTTAGTAAAGGAAGGACGAGGAATAGTTAATTCAGTTTAAAAATATCGCGGTATAATGTCACCACTTATTTACTTAATGTTTCCCCTACAGTTTAATTTATAATTGCCATACAAAAAAAGAGAATAATTGAGGATGATCGGTTTAGAATCAGTAATGGACATATAATATTATTATTTGTCCGTTTATTATGCCAATAATTCCTTACATTTGTTTAAAAACTAAATTGAAGAAACACAGCATAAAATATTTATTTGCGGAAGCAGTATGAAATACTAATAAAAGTGGACGAAAATTACCAACATAGGCTGTTAAATTTGATTAAAACTATAGAAACTAAAAATCATCTGTTGAAGAGAAACATCACAAATTAGAATAAGGCATGCACGAAGCTACTATATCGTACTTATTTGATTTGTTAATTTACGCATCTACTGGAAGCCATATAAGAATCATAACCTGAAATCTGAATTAAATTGCCGAGAATACTGAATCATAAAGTATTAGATAAAATTGGCAAATTCCAGTAATGCATTATTTCTTATTGTTATATTTGCTCTCAAATTAGGCATTTGCATGTTGTCATTTACAATTAATTTGTGACAAGATCGACGAAAAATGAAGGTAATATGATTTGATGTCATTGATGTCTTTATTACTATTCAAAGCCAAAATTCTCCTTAGTTATTAGCTAGTAAATTGTTAAAGTTTTCATATCCTGCAGACATTTGATAGTGATTAATATTTATACTGTATGAATAATGACTGCAGATTTGAAAGATGCGTCATCTAAAGATTTATACATAGGGTTATATCATGAATAACATTAATATCTTTACTAGCGATAAGTATCGACATTATCATGATTATTTACGTGCATTAATAAGTAAGTAAATGATCAATTTAGTTACCTAGCTACAGAAAAATGGATGATAGTTTTTGATTAACTCGTACAACGCTAATGTAGCATATTTCATGTCTGTCTTCATTAAGTTATAATAGAAATCAAATGGTTTACCGTGCCAGTATAAAAAATAGACGATAATTCTAAGAGTTTAAAGCTATATAAAGGGTATGCTGTCTGTATCTGTTTTTACCATAAGATATCATGGATCTAAAAACGATTAATTAAGCTATTTAACGAGCGAAATCGATGATGATAATGTGAATTCAACGTCGAGATAGTATATTATTTTATGTCTGTTTTTACCATATATCATCATCGATCTAATACTACAATAGATTACAAGCATTGTTTAGCGTAAAGCATATATTCAAATTAAAATAATTAGTTGACCAGCATAATTTGGGAAATTAAGCATGTTTGATTTATAATAAAGAATAGGATGGCAATCTACCGATCTTTGAGCGAGTATAGCATACTGAAAATATTATATGTACCGTATTAGGCATGTAATATAATGTAGTACAAGGGCTATTAATGGTAATTCGTTACTTTTACAACACCATATTTTCGATAAACTTCGTAATTAAAATCAAGAGTATTATGCTGCTGAATTTGACGTAAATCTTAAAATTTCGATCTAATCATTAATTGTGGTAAGTAATACTTTGGATTAATCATGGCGATTATGATGGGCCTAATTAATAATATGTTTTAAATTTAAAATCGTAATTAATAACCCTGGTATTAAGATAATCTAGCTATGAATTTTCTTTTAATTTACAGTACATATAATTTGTGTTTATAAATTTAAAAAGCATAGACAGGTTATAGTATCTAAATATGTTGAAAATAAAACATTGTTAATGCTATTAAGCATGACATGTATTGCCATTTATACAATTACACTGTAGTATACCTCTTTATTTTACGGAGATTTTCTCATTACCTTTATAATTAATTACATCAGTGAGCGAAACGATGATGATTGATTGTGAATTACTTTTTCTCAATTTCTTGAAATAAATACGGTAACTATTAAGGCAAAAATCTTAATTTTATCTTTCAAGTACGATAGAACTCGTCTTATTACTTTTCATCAGCCAAGCTATGGTATTTTGCAAGTTAATAAGCTACATTAATTAAGATAAATAAAAAATTCAATATTAACACCTTGAACATTTTATCGCCCTCTAAGCCCTCTGATCCCACTAAAATTGGACGTAATCAACACTGTTTAGTATTTCCATACCTTAGGTAGAGAGAACTAAGATTTGAAAACCATGCTTGTACGTATTTGTCACTATTATTTCTTATACAATTCAATTTCTTTATCAATGCCTAAAATTTCTATGTCAGTATTTGCAATATTGATACGGTAGCCTTAAAATCAATCAAGATTGGTATTATTTGTATCAATAGTTGAAGCGGTATTCAATCAAATTTACTTTACCATCGTCTGATAATCTTGATATGATTCAATTACCTGATATGGTTAAGATCAATCATGATAAGTCTATAAACTTTAGCATATAATTTTAACCGTAAGGCTCTCGAATTTTTTATCAGAGGTCTTTTAGTTTTATCATTACGTAATAATACATTTTGATTTAACTGAGATCAATCAGAAACCGTAAAAAAATTTATGACGATGGTCGAATGATATTGATCAAAGTTTTTGATATTGCAATTAATAACTAGAAATGGTTATTAATTTGGGAGCTTCTATTTGGCAATAAAATACCAGTTTTCTATAAATAGCTATATCGATCAAAGAGAATATATTTATGTAGTAAGAACTAAGAAAATATCGTATTATAAATTTGTAACTCATCTCACAAGAGCCATTAATAAATTATTATTGCGGGATAACTGTGAATCTCATAGATTTTAGTTCAGAATACTCTTAATCTGAGACAGCAAATAATTTGTTAGCTAATTGGGTAAAGAAGCTGCTCGTACACAATTTAAGTAACACCATTTAGGGTAGTAAATTTTATCGAACCTCAACATCACTCAGGTATCTTATCATGTAAGTATGAACTGCCAGACATTTTTTAATTAGTAACTATTTACTTTAAGCCTATACTTGCCATTAAGGCGATAGTATCATTTAATAAAAAGTACTATACGATAGACTACATAAGGTATCGTTTTAGAAATTAATAAACTACCTTATTTCATTGTAAGAAATTAACATTACGACAATTACGAAATGATCTATTATTAATTATTAACTGTCTAAAAAAAACGAAAAATCGCGTTATCTTATGTCGAATACCAGGCGTTACTAGAGATCTTGGTTGTATTTTATTAGATCCTTGCTATCGATGTGAAATTGATAAAACAAAGGTGATCAGAAATGCAGTAAAGCAGCTATATTGATAAAAGACAGCATTGTTTAATATCTTAATAAGGATGGGTTTAGAGCATTCATTCAAAATCAGATTCAAGTTATACTTATCCAGTTTCTTATTAAGGTCTTATAGTTAGTAATTCATTGAAATCTTAAACTGAGTAGAGCTCTCCGTTTCTTACGCTATTCCTATGGCTATACTTCATGCTATTAATCACTTATTATCAATTGCAATATGATGCCTATCCAGAATATATCAATCACATATGATTTCACTACTACAGTATGTTATATTTCCAATTAAGATAGCCACGACTTTAATTCGACTATATTCACAATAGACAGATGAAAATTATCATATTAACTAATAAAACAATAAACTTTTGGACATTTTTATATTAAATACGAATGTCATTTTTTTAAGTCGTCATGAAATTAATAAAGCATGGATCGATTTTTACGTATCCAAATGTACACAATATGTCTATATTAATAGCATTTACTTAGATCACTACATCATTAAATTAGCTTAGTATATTTCACATTAGCTTTAATTTTGTGCAAGACTTCATGCATTATAAGTATAGAGCTAAGCTCAGACTATATTGATAGTTCATAAAGCTATTCACTGATTGCTTCATTATGAGCCTTATAGTATTATATTTCGCTATATCCTATTTTGAAAATAAAGTATAGTCAATATGATAGGATTCAAGTTTATACATATACAGCGCGACTGTATCACACACAGGCTGTAGAATCAATGATTAATAAATAATGTCATGGACTTTTTATGATTTTAATTAACTATTGAGTATTATTTGAAAAAGTAATTGATCAGTAGAGAAGCGATCGAATTCTAGGAAGTGTTTCTACTATCAAATAACTTTTTAGCTATCGATCAAAACTTCCTGATAGAAGGCTAGCGATAAATCAGCTATAATTGTTCGTGTTGAGACGATAAACAACTTCCATTTTGAACGTTTTAGGTCATAAAAGTTTTGAGCATGTATTAATTGAAATGGTAGAAACAGTCTATTGGGATTGTTAGACAATAATAAATAGACAACAATAAATCTTGTGTAAATAAAATATCGGCAGGGCGGCGCCTAAGCTAGACAGAAGAAAAATACTACATTAACAGCTATCGGAAACAAAAGTCATTTATTGTTTTTAGTGGTATACCAGAAGAATAACAAGATTTTACACTATGACAACACATAACTAATTTCAAGAAATAGATAGGGTGTGGCACCTCCGGAGTCGACATAAACAATTCGCTTATTAGTTTTGATCAGACTTAGCTAACAGTAAACAACAATAATTCTAAGTTGATAGTGTGGTAATATCGCCATTTTCCCATAGTTACAGATATAATAATACTATTAATAGCAATAATTAAGATTTGTTAAGACTAAATCTAACTTTAATGATTGTACCGATATTCATCTGTTGTCCATAATAACGATTATCATGGTTTGACATCCATTTTAGCATTATTCAATGTCCTGAATAATTTTCCGCTAGACTGGTACATATTAATGAAAAGTTGATAGCATTTAATTATCATTATTATTAATGGAAGCACCAGTCAGATTACGCAGACATGGATCTATCATTTAGGATAGCCTATATCGTAGTTAAAATATATGTAGTATTATACCATCGCTTGATTTGGCTGATATCATGTGTCGACAGTGTAAAAGTTCTATCGAGAGAAATTGGCACTGGCCTATAAAAAGTGCTCATCAAATTGATAAATTCGAGCTGTAGCCTTGCAACGCTAGCCTAAACGGGATGATACATGTAATAAATAGCAGATGTAGTGTATACTTTATGAATGGGCCAGCGAAGTACATGTAAATTGGATTAGTCTATACTAGGGAAAAGTTTATTTATAAAATTGCAGTTTTAAAATTATATATTGGTTACAATAAACATGCTGATGCCTAGAATGACAGTGTTAGAATATTGTTGCATGCAAATTATCTTGTCAAGATCCTATTTTGTAAACTAGATCGACTTGGATAGCGTAACTATTGGCCATGCTATTATAAGATTATTTAGAAGGTCATAATACTAATCTAATTGATAACAATGGTAAAATAATAATTGTTATTGAAAACAAGTATAAAATTTTGTCGTATATAGTATGCAAGGTGTAGTTGTCAATGATTGTTTAAAAAAGAAGGTGTAGAAGTAGTAATAAAACATTGTCTGTCTAATTCTGAACTACTGTACACTGTACAGTAGATTACTGCAACTTTGCTTCAAAATAAAAATAGAATTAAGGGCCAATTCCGGTTACGAGTAGGTGGTTCACTTTCGGCGGAATAGAAGACAATCGCCAATCTGTAAGTTTTATTTTGATAATATAATACTCTAAAAATTAATCTACGTCAATTGACAGGTGAAAGTTTTTAATCGTATGACCCAACCGATCTACATCAGTGAAGAATTATTTGAAAATTGAACATTACACTTTTTGATAAGATTGCAAATCATGATTGACGGCCGATATTGGCATCGGTGTATGGAGTCTTTATAAATGGGCCCCAAAAAGGGAAAATTATACTGTCGATAATTGGAATCGTATTGTCTGTACTGTATATCTTGGGATAAGCGAATCCTATTTTGTGGTCATAAACATCATTGGATGTTGGCGCGTATCATACGATGAACTAGAATATTATTTCTTGAATTACCAGCTGTACTGTCATAGCAGCTTAGAAATAGAACGGCCATCGCTGGTATTATTAGCATAGTATGACGGATGATTAGGCATATTATTGCAGATGTAGGATAGGATAAGTTCGTCTTTTATTGTAGGGCATACTCTTACTACACCAAGTCATTCGATCCGTACAGGTCCATAGCATAATATACTCTCAACGCTAGGCTTTTCGATATACCTAAATGCAATCATTAACTGCACCTATTTTTCATTGGGTAATATCTTCGTAGTGAAGACATTGACTGTATTAATTGACGATATATTTATCCAGTTTATCCAGTACCCAATAGGCATGATTTTCCCATCTCTCCATTTAGCTAGAATTGGATAGTTGAGCTAGCAATGTTTTTTACTAGAAAATATCCGACAGCGATCTCAAAATAGTGAACCAATAACTTTGAAGGGCTGATAACATGTAAGGGTACATGTTACAGTTTTGGTTGGCATCTATTTTGGGATAAGGGCCGGACTTTTTTCACTACTTTGTAGGTATTGGATGGGTGAAATAGAACTGTCTTTGTAGAGTGTACGCGCATTGTAGTGGATATCAGCCATGTGCAAGAGACGCTCGATCTTGACAGTAGACTAGATAGGGCCTATAGAAACAATCTATCATTAAGAGTCGAGTTTAAATTGATGGAGTAACAAGTATCGATCAATTTGTTGATGTAAGCATGGTAGAAGAGTAGTGTCAGAACGTGGAAACGTTACTGAGCCATTGGGGAGTGATTGAAGATGATGGGCATTCAATCATCTCCTACGAAACTAAAATAGTTGAAGGGGAGTTATCAGAACGCCATCAAAGGTGGTTGCTTGCATGGTTTGACAACTTTTCTATAAATGATTGCTGCTGATTTTAGCTTGGATCGTCTACTGGAAGGTGTTGGCACCTGCATGCATGAATGGCAGATGTCAGTCATCGATTGTAGTCCATGACGACGTTACTCTTAGCTGATGTTGATGTGATTGCCTGGACCGAGAAGAATACTGTAAGCGTGCAATTTAGTTTGCTTATTTCGTCTGTGTCTTATTGGAGATGTGCTTACATCAGCAGTTCTATCGGTCTAATAGAGGTACTCAACGTGTAGTCAAGGATGGTATGTTGAATAGAGAGTATAGATCCTTATTAACTCTGTATTCAAGCCATCTTTGACAGCCGATGGATTGATTGATTATCATCCTATTTCTATCCATATCAACTGGGTCTCCGCTGTAGTCGTTAGCAGGTGTCCAAATCAGCGTCCATTCATGTCACCTTGATGATGCTATTTGAACTCTTGGAGTTGTAGCAACGGTCTACTTAGCATCCATTTCAAGTTGCAATCTTTCCTTTAGCCGGTGATTGCGCTATTGACATACTAGTCATTACTAGCCATGCTTGAAGGACTGAATTTAATTGTACAAGTAGGCTTGCAAACACCTCGTTGACGATCAGGTGGTTGTTTGTTGGCAGATTGGCGCCTATGTCCGGGTGTCTCTCCACCGTCTGTTGAATTGACTTGTTCAATACTGGCAGAGTAGAGTAGAGTCGTCGACTACAGGGTGATCCTTTTGGTTGCACATTATTCAATAACTACTGTCAATGCTTTGATATTGATGAAATGATGTCAAAAGTAGTTCAAACGATAGTGCACTGGTTGAAGATTTGAAATTTGTAGTTGATTTTTGTACTGTGCAATAATGCAATGGAGTCCCACTAGAGTGGCCTGTAGAAAAGAGTGGACGGTGGCGTCCGTCCGTACCATGGGCGGCCACTAGAGACTTTAGTCGAGAGCCTGTATAGGACTACTAGTACACCAGTGTGGTCGTTATTGCGCTGTGTCCAGTGTCCACTGTCTTGGTCAAATCGAGCAATGAATGATTGTACAGATGCTGCATTATGATGACTTATTCTCCAGCTGGAAATGTTGTTTTTCGACTATTGATGGATGATTGTATGCAGTGACAGAGAGATCAGACCGATGTTGAAAAAGGAAGATTATCTTGATTGGAAATGTGCGCTGCTTCTTCTACCTGATGCAGTGATGGACATTGGACAGACGCTTCTTTTGTGCTCGACACCGCTGTCGACACTATTGTGTCTATAGTGTGGAGGAGGACGAGTCAATAGACAAAGTGTACAGTATACAATCTTGCACCTTGAACGCGTCCTAAATGGAACGTGTTGAAGCAGTACGGTCCGGTTCGGTGCGGTTTGGACCGGACCAGACAGGCAGGAATAGGCGTTTCCACGCCACTGACTACAGTCACTACAGTACGCACCTACAGTACAGTACAGTACTGTAGCTTCTGACTGGGTGTGTGCCTACAGTACTGTACTGCGTCCGCTAGACCGGTTAGCCTACAGTGTACAGTGTACAGTATTCCAATCAAGAATTGAACTGGCCATCGTGGCGTTGTACTGTATTAGTAGTCCGCCTACCCATTGTAATTCAAGTCTGTGGCTAGATAGGCCAAAAATAAGATCGACCTTTTTCTTCCATTGGTGAATATTTTCAACGTAGATCATCATCGTTTGTCTTGGACTGGTGAAGACAACATTTTCATCAGCGTCAAGTTGTTCAAGTCATTGGCAAAGGAGAGATATCCAAGCAGAAAGGACTTGCATCCAGAAATACTCTACTCTAGTCTGCAGGTAACTTATTTTATAGCCCCCCTTTTCAAACAATGCTTTTAGCCGATATTGTTAAGCGGGTCAATGGATGACGACGCGAACTACCCAAGACCAACGGTTGAGTGGATCATTTCCGTTGTTGATCATTATTTTTTTCCAACTTGAAGATCGCCTAGTCCGATCAGTGCTATCCAACCAATGAAGCAATGCATGACTAGGGAAAGAGGGTTGATTGTTGCCATGGACATCACCAATTGAATGTGGAATGGATGTTCTCTTGGACGTAGATTGTAGCGTATTATTGAAAGTCAGTCCAACCATAAACAGCCAACAGTAGAGAACACAAGTCTACCACTCGCAGTCAGATAGCACAACGTCCACCAACAAGGACGTCCAATGGAGACAACAAAATCGATCCTCATCGTCTACACTTGTTGTGCAACACAAACTACTATAATCAGTCAATATCAATCGTTGCCTATTAGGTACTCATTTGCAGTTCAAAATGGCACAGTTTAGTCTATGCTTTGGACTCGGCCAATGCGATAGTACAGTATGGACAAGCGTTGACAGCGAGATAAACCATTTGTTGCGATAGCGATTGTTGTAGTCGACTACCGTCATGGCCCAGGCTAGGCGATTAGTCTTGTTGCATCTGTCCATCATGGAACAACATTTTACCTTGATCATCGGGTCCCCCCCCCCCCCCAAAAAAATGTTGATCATCCATTGCACCATAGTACAACAAGTGCTAGGCAAAATGATCGATACGTGTCCATCAGTAGAAAAGTCACCTACAATCAACAACATGATGGTGTTGAGATGGAGACGCCATCAGTACAATCGATAGAGTCTTTCTTGAACCTTGTTTTCCTAACTCGATCCTTTTGTTCATGTTGAATGTCATCGACTGGATGCTGAACAGATACAGTACACTTTCATATAAAGGATTTAGTATTGTATCATCATCGGAGAGAAAGAATTAGAATAATTGTTATACCTCCTGTTGGGTAAGATGATCCCTCAAAATGGCCAATTTGTACAAGCCTGCAAGTGGATGATTGAGAAATCAATGACCTATCGAGTTTAAAGTACATTTGATTGAATAGCCTTGCTGTAAAATGAATTTAACAACTGCTTCACTCAATTCTCTCTCATTCTCTTTGACCATGATGATTCCATGCGTTACCATTGGGTCAATACTGTACAATCTTTCTTCAACGAGTTGAAAGTTTCTACTATCTTGTGTACAATATCCCCTAAAAGACAGCACCACTTGCCTTTTACCCTACACGGTGCCACAACATTATTCTCTTTCCATCCATGACTAGGCTTCACCAATACCGCAGTGAAAGATATCAACCATAAACTCATTCCATCCCAAACTACAAGGGCCAACCTGCTTCGTATCCACTTGACTTGAACGACAGTAAACCAACATGTTGACCAGTAAGACAAGGATCGCTACAACCGAGCCTACTGGCACTGTCCAATGTTTTCATCGGTAAAATTGGATCTTGTCAATCGGACTTGAAAAAGTTCAGTAATAGCTACTGATTGATGCCATAAAAGAAAATCACTCCACTTAGGCTTACAATTCAGTTTTATTCTAGGATTGACGTTGGCTAGAATACTTTGCTTTTCCTTCTTATCATCATCATCATTAGCGGTCTTCAAAATGACACAATCTGATTTGAAGCCATACTTCTGTATGTACAGTACACTGTCTTGTATAGAGCCCGAGTCCAGTGGCCAAACCCAAATGGAATACTACTGTAATTCCATCGTTGTCCTATTCTCAATTATTCCTTTAGAGTGATCACTTTAATGAATTACTTTGACCGAACGGTTAGCCAACTGCCACGAGTCATAGCGTTGCGGTACCGGCGTAGGAGAGGTTGAAAATTGAATTAGGATTGAATACTCAACGCACGACGATGTACACCCCCCGGCCCGGCTGTAGAATGCAAGTCAATTAGACTACACTGCTCCTGTACATTTCAATCAAGATGGACTGCTTACAGTATATGCAAAAAAGGATTATTCTTCCATGATGGTATCCTTATCCACATGCAACCATTCAGATCGCTACTGATTGATTGTCAAGCGAAATGGTTGCATATCCATTTTGATTTTGGACAGTGGTAATGCTATTGATATCCTCCCTGCGGATGGTAGTATCAATTGTACTGCAATGAGTTGTTGATTTAAGCAAAAAGGAATGGTATGGATGTTTTAAAATTGGTATTGAATACGCACACATAGGGCATGACATACTGACCCTGCTCATCAAGACATCATCGTTGGGTCCATTTTGCCTTTTACTTTGCGTAAAATGGACAACTGGATTTTGGGGGGGCTTCATTTCTTTTGTTATTACCTTCATAATGAAAAGGGAGAAAGATGATGATGATGATGGTAGCTGTATGGCATATTGTACTGTCATACCAATTGTAGTTTGCTTGTACATGTACAATATCAACGTATCCAATTCATTATTGTATAGGAATAAGTAATTTGAAAAATTGACTGAACGTTGTGACAATTTTCCATTAGCCAATATCAGCACTTTAATACCGATCTTGAGACAACAACGTATATATACGTACAGGCTTGAACTAATCATTAATTAAACAAGACTTTTTACTGTATCCATGTTGTCTTTACATTACGTGATTCAATACAAGGAATATCTTATTGACATGGTCGTATTTGAATTTTTCAACACCGTTTCTACACGATGATAATAATGACAAGAGCGATAGTGGCCTACCCCAAGATGGCGTTTTCAACAAATGCTGTCATATCGCTCAAAGTGGACATTGCAGTTGACTACAAATGCTCGTCTACTGTAGGTACAATATCGTAGCATTGAACAATGTTACTTTTAGGCGTACACCTCTTCATTATCCAACAAAACTATACCGTGACTAGATTGATTATTGGGAAAAGATTTGCATTTGTAGTTGCAATCAGTCATGATTGCCTCTATGGGTTATGATTGATGATAGGGTGCTACAGTAGGCATCAACGTTGGGTAGTTCGACATCTATCGTATACGGTGGACACTGGATATCATCCTAGACGTACAGGATGTTACAACATTCTTTTGAGACTGTTGACTATTTTGTGAATGTCGAGAGATACGCTGTTTGACTTTAGCACACGATGATTTTTCCATTTTTACCTGAGGTCTATCAAGTTCACTACTCAAAGATCATGGATGTGTTATTCTGTTCACTTTTCCTGTCCAGTTGTCGTTGTTGGATTGTATCATTTTCAGGCACTCTTGGAAAGTAAGTACAGTACAGTACTTATACAGTAGGGCTGGAAAACAAATGTCTAGCTATTAAATTAAGTGATTCATTAAAACTGGATTGTAACCCTGCAGCGATGTGACATGCAACTTTGAAGCTCGGAGAAGAGTTTATTTAATAATAATACCATTTCATTTGATTGTGCTAGACGACATGCTGATTTGCTATGGAAATGTTATTATCGTTTGAAAATAGCAACAATCGGCTGGCAATAGAAAACAAAAATACAACAGTCAGCGAGTTACAGGCTTGACTGTTACAAGCCATATTCATTTTCCACTTGTATGGGAGCATTGAATCGATTGAGTTTTTTCAACTTTTCCCTCTTGATGATTGATGACGATCATCATTTTTTATGATTGATATTCTTCTTCTTTTACTCCTTGTCCTGTTTGGTCTTGCTAAATGACGCAGACTATTCTTGTCGACGTCTACTCGGCTCCATGATTGGATTCATCATTTTCAATATCTTGTATGGACGACGCAAGATGATCAACTGAATCCATGTCATTGCTCACTATCGTTCATTTGACAATAGTGGATTGCTGTATTTGGGGAGGCCATTTGATTGCAATAGTACAAGGTGATTTGAATTTGGGGGAGGAAAAAAAAAATGCATCAGTCGACGATAGCTCGTGAAAGAGTACTTGACCACCTTACCACTTGCTTCTCTGTTGGTAGTACGCTACTGTAACACAGGAGTGCAATCCGACTTGTCCGTCCGTAGTCGATCGAGTCAGCCACCAGACACAACCCTTGTTGCGCGTCAGTACACGGTTGTACGTCGTCTCGTTTCACCACAAATCGCTTGACCTACTAGTAGTACGACACGCTTTGCGTGGGACATGGTGGAACGTACTCACCAGGGACGAACGTCCGTAGTCGATCGAGTCAGCCACCAGACACGACCCTAGTTGCACGTCGTCTCGTTTCATCACAAATCGCTTGTCCTACTAGTAGCACGACGCGCTTTGCGTGACGCATGTTGGAACGTACTCACCAAGGACGAACGTCCGTAGTCGATTGAGTCAGTCACCACACGCAACCCTAGTTGTACGTCGTCTCGTTTCACCACAAATTGCTTGTCCTACTAGTAGCACGACGCGCTTTGCGTGACGCATGTTGGAACGTACTCACCAGGGACGAACGTCTTCGCTGTAGCACTGATGGAGAACAGGATGCCAGCCATGGTTGAGTAAAACGTGAACTCTAGCTGGAGGATACAATCAATTGGCATACCACAGCCGTACGTACATTACTATCGGTACTGTGCAAATCAACCCTGTGCTCGGTCTGTGTACACGACGATACCGACGAGACGACCCCCCAAAAAATGATTGATCAAAACAATACAACAACAGCAAATGTATCCATTTCTTGACAACCATTGCTCAATAATAACAACAACAATAACCCCCCAATGACTGGACACAACTCGTCAAGTATTGTATGCGATATCGTCCACTAGACTACTTGCACCACTGTATCGGTGGTAGACGCATACGGACGGACGATACGATCAACCAACGGTCCGGTCCGGACGGAGAGGAAGGAAATGATGCAACGGGTACACAGTCAACAGTACTCGGGGACATGGCTTGAACCAAGCAGAGTTTGACCAATGGTCGACTGAAATCTGGATCGTGTGCTTGGCATTCACTCGGTCGATGAGGAGAATAACGTATCACCATGGTAACCATGCAATCCGATCAATGAATTCTCTTTCCTCAATCAGCATGTTCATAGACGATTGATGGATGACACGCTACAAAAGTATCCAGCAATTCATGACATATCCTTAAGCTTCATCAACATTGAAATCATTCTAAAGGAATATCACGCAAAAGACGATTGATACACGCTGGAAAAGACTACAGTACAGTAGGATATCCACCAATCCTATTCATGACATATCCTTAACCTTAATCAACATTGAAATCATGCAAAAGACGATTGATTAAAGGCTAGAAATGAGTACGGTAGGATATCCAGCAATTCCATTCATGACATATCCTTAACCTTAATCAACATTGAAATCATTCCAAAATAATATCATGCAAAAGATGATTGATGAAAGGCTAGAAATGACTACAGTAGGATATCCAGCAATGCTATTCTTGATCAACATGAAAATAATTCAAAAAACGAGATCATCACAAAGGACGATTGATGACACGCTAGGAAAGAGTAAGATACCCAGCAATCCTATTCATCATCTTTCCTTTATCAACACTGAAATAATTCAGAAATAATATCATGCAAAAGATGCTTGATGGATGAAACGCTAGGAAAGAGTAAGATACCCAGCAATCCTATCCATCATCTTTTCTTAATCAACATTGAAATAATTCAAAAATAATATCATGCAAAAGATGCTTGATTGATTGATCGATGAAACGCTAGGAAAGAGTAAGATACTCAGCAATCCTATTTATCATCTTTTCTTAATCAACATTGAAATAATTCAAAAATAATATCATGCAGAAGATGCTTGATTGATGGATGGAATGCCAGGAAAGAGTAACATACTCAGTACATTGCTGATTGATTTAGCTTAAGGATGATTTTATCCATTTATAAAAGAAGACAATCTGTCAATGATTGTACAATAGTCATACCCTGGATGATTGATCTGACACATCGTTATGATACAGTACGATACTCTCTGTAGTTCAACAGTCTTGAAAGTGACGACAAATGATCGAGTTCAAGAGTGGTGGGAGAAAAAAAAAAAATATCCAAGAGTAACGATTAATTGCTTAATTAACGCCATCTAATTCTTTTGCTTTTAGGTAGAAGGATTTCATGATTGAACCGTCAATCTACCGCAATATCTCATATTGAAAATCTTATTCTAATAAAAAGGCCCAACAAAATTCAAACACAAAGTTTTTGGTTGGACTTTTTCAATTTCATCCAATTCATTCTGTACCTGATAATGTGCTGTTGTCATGCAACCGCTTTACGTTGACTAAATTGGTAGAAGGAAAAAGGCAGCAAAATTACAACGATGAAACTTTAAAGTAATAGCCTAGAAAATACAACGTCGTCATTTTTACTAGTATTGTATCAACTTTTCATTTTATAGAATATAGAATGACGCCCATCATAGCGTTAGAAGTAATGGAAGTAGACCATTGCATTGTGTACTGTAGAGTAGCGTATACTGTACTGCATATAGAATTATTGCTTATGTTAATATTCGTAATGTAGATAAAGTTAGATTAAAACGACACGTACAATGTCCAATGATATCATTCATACAACCTATATTTCATCTTGATAAATTGAAAGTACTCCATTTGCTCTAATTTGATCAAGATAGGAAACGTAGTCAATAAACTTCACGCAAATTGGTTACAAGCTATAAGCAAGAAATATTAAAGAGGAAGAAGAGATAAACATAATCGAGCTTTGACAATTGATTGACAATCTATTAGGTATCTTTGAAAATTAATTTTTATCATGTAAAAGAAATTTTGAATAATGTCGGTCACCATCATTCATACATAAATGATGCAACTTAATGAAATATGGTAACCAACTGCTACTAAATGTAATTATGAAAGCATACGGTACTAAGGTGTATATAGCTTCGTTACATTGAAATCGTTCTCACTATTGATGCTATTGCATTAACATTATACTCAATATAACAAATTGTTGTAGGATCACCACCGTTGAAGTATGCCGATTCCAATAGAACAAAGAGATTCGATAAGAAGTGAAGAATCAACAGATAACACCTTACAGCCCATTTCCATGCAGAACTTAAGCAGTAACAATGAAAGAGAGCAAGATAACATCAATAATTTAGAAGGTCAAGAATCGATTCCAACACCGACTCGGAATTGTTGTGGCATGCCTAAATTGTTCGATAGAGCAACAGGAAATATCTTTATGCCCCAATTTGATTCGGAAATATTAGAGAAATCATATCGCCATGCAACATTTATGCAAGCTAAACGTCATGTTCAATACGCCTTGTGTTATATTCTATTAGCTTGCGCTGTTTGGATTGCTTATTTTGCAATTGGACAAGATACCGATTGGATTGGCTTTTTAATTACAGCCTCATCGTGTTTTGCTGTATCACTAGGTTTGTTAATGATGACCTGCTACATCAATCGACCAAAGCACCTTAAATGGATTTCTTGGATATTAGTTGTCATCTTATGTGGTTGTTCAATTGCTGCTAATGCTGCTGGTGGTTCTGACGATGCAATACGTAGTATGTCACCAATAGCTCGATTTACTGTCACCGCAGAAGTATTACTCATTATTTACACTGCTTTACCGATAACCCCACTCATTTGCTTAGTAATTGGCGTTATCTTCTCTATTGTACAATTAGTCGTCAATGTCTTGTTACCACCGGGAAATTATAATGCCTCTATCATTATCAGTTGGGTTTTCCTACATTTATGCGTGCATATTTTAGGCTTTCATATATCTATAGTGACAGAAGTTAGGGCTCATAGTACATTTTGGCGCGTATGCCAATCCATTATTGCTAAGCAAAGATTGGAAAATGAGCGAAAGTTAAAGGAAAATATGATCTTATCTGTAATGCCAAAATTATTTGCTGATAAATTTATTAAAACCGAAGATGAAAACAGTCAGATATTATTTAAGAAAAGTAGCGCATTTCGTGAGTTACATATGATGAGAATGGACAATGTTAGTATCCTTTATGCAGATATCGTAGGTTTTACTCGTATGTCATCGAATAAGAGAGCCGATGAATTAGTATCACTGTTAAATAATCTATTTTCCAGATTTGATGCATTAACCCAAAAACATAATTGTGAAAAAATTGCTATTTTAGGCGATTGTTATTATTGTGTTTCGGGTTGCCCAGAAACTGTTTCAAGTCATGCTGATGATACAGTAGATATGGGCTTAGATATGATTGTTGCTATCCAAAAATTTGATGAAGATACTGGTAACGATGTCAACATGAGAGTAGGTGTCCACACTGGAACTGTTTTATGTGGTGTTTTAGGTGTTAAACGTGTTAAATTTGATGTATGGTCCAATGATGTATCATTGGCCAATACAATGGAAGCTGGAGGTGAGCCTGGCTTCGTTCACGCTACTCAAGAAACTTACGATAATTTAAGCCCTGGTAAATATCGTATTAGAGTGGATGAAAATCCAGGACGACGTCGTGAAGGCCTGGCTGGCATGACCACTTACTTAATTAGTGGCAAAATTGATAATCAAAATGACCCATTATCATCATTAGATAAAAATAGTAATAATAATACTAACAAAACAACAACAACAACAACAACAATAATAATAATACGACGACTAACGGCACTAGCACTGATCATTCAACGACTAATCACGACGGTAACAAAACTGATGACGTTCAACGTAACGACAATGCTAACAACATTTTTAACGGTACTAATGTTGATAATACAGTTAATAAGGCTAGCAATCAAGATAATCAGAACGGACAAAATGATGCTGACTTTAAACGTCAACATCAAGATAAGAACACAGACGCTATATCAACAGGTAGGAATATCAATAGCGATAACGGTATCAATATTACTACAAATAAAAACAACCAAGAGCTTAAACCATCGGATAGATTACCTAACGCGTTACTTCATCCTGTACGTCCATCAGCACAAAAAACTTCTAGAGCCCCTTCATCAGGCGTTAGAACATCATTCTCTAACGGTGGTAAAGCAAATTCGCCCAGTGGTATTGATAGTAGTCGGCCAAGCATAGATATTAGTACACACCGTTCTGGGAGCACAATCGAAGAACGAGATACTAGTGATGTACGATTCAATTTACCGCGTGAATCGACGACTTACGATGCCTTAAATGTACCTGGAGTCGGTGCTGGCACAAGAAGAACGTCAAGATCGGCTTACCGTCGTTCATCACATAGTTCCATATTTAGCCGATTAATCCGAGATAGATCCCACCGGACAGAAGATGACAAACAATTGGCTGATCTATTAAGAGAAGAGAGAGCCGACGAAACATATTTTGTCAAGACAAAACTGAACCGTTTAACTTTATTCTTTAATACTCCTACTATTGAAACGGAGTATAGGCGAGACGGTCTTGCTGATTTAAGTCAACCATTTTCTAAAATGTCATACGGATCGTTAAGATATTCATTCTTCTTAGATACATTAATATCAATATCTACATTTGCTATGCTATCTGGATTCTTGTTTTTAGTAACCGATGTCGATAAACTTGAAGCCTGGACTATAATCTTCATTGTCGCAGCTGTATTAGAAATTATAATCTTTATTACAGCTGTTCTATTAGCCTTTACTAACGTATTACCTCATAAATTTCAACTAATGTGTGTATCATGGTATCCACGCCATATTATCAGTTTATTATTGGTGATCTTACCAGTCTTGATCGTTTTTACTGATTTTACCGATTGTTCTCGTATTGGAGATGTAAATGCGTTTCAAGCTTACTGCACTGCTGCAACAATTATTATTGTTCATCATTGCAACTTTATGAGATTATGGTCTATTGCAAAGTCGGCTATTGCTTGTTTGGTAACTGTAGCTCTATTGCTTACGGTAAAATTAGATTATTGTGTACCGAATCCAAATTTGATATCAACAGCATCACCATTGACGACAACATTGCTATCGACTGTCTCAGCTGGAACGATATCACCAACACAGTTTGACAAGTGGAAAAATGAGCGAATCCTAGATGTGATATTATTGGTTATTTTAGTAGTTTTCCTTAATTGGCTCTTTGAAGTGGCAGTTAGAGTCAACTTTAATAGCAGTTTGGAAGCGATGAAGCACCGGAAAAAGAATGCAGTTTTAAAAGATCAAGCGACCGATTTATTGGCTAATATATTTCCAGATCATGTTATTCAACGTCTAAACACATCGCAATCGTATTCACAAAACATAGAAAGTGCTGGAGTTATTTTTGCTTCTCTAGTCAATTTTTACGAATTCTATTCTGAAAATTTTGCCGGTGGGCAAGAATGTATCCGTGTTCTCCACGAACTAGTTTCTGAGTTTGATGAACTATTGGATAAAGAGGAATTTAAGAAAGTAGAAAAAATTAAGACGATTGGTAGTACTTTCATGGCGGCTGCTGGACTCAATTCCGATCAAGTCGATGAAGAACCAGACCAGTAAGCAATACCATGTTAATGTTGAATGTCATGTTATGTTTAAATTTAATTATCAATCATGGATCTCTTGCAATTATGATCGATGTTAAAATAATGCAATAAACTTGGTTGTTTTCAGGCACTTATTTGACTTAATGGAATTTGTAATTGCAATGCAAGAAGCTGTAACGAAATTTAATCAAGATATGCTACAATTTGATTTTATACTTCGTGTGGGCTATAATTGTGGCCCTCTAACTGCTGGTGTCATTGGAACTTCAAAAATGATGTATGACATTTGGGGCGATACAGTAAATATTGCTAGCAGAATGGATTCCACAGGTACCCCTGGACGAGTACAGGTACGAATTAATGCGAATATGGCGTATTGACAGCTGACATAAAATCAAGTATAAATTACGCTAGAGCATTCTAATGTGACAGGCTACACGCTAATATGCATTAAACATATGACATAAAATTATTAAATTGATAAATTATGTGATCAATTTCGTTAATTGATTACCCAACAACTGAAAATGACCTTAATTTTCGTATTATCGCTATGCAACTAACTGACCGTATTAGCATAATAGTTATCGAAAATTACTTTGTCAAATTCTGTTAATCCGATTGTTACATAAGCATACCAATAAGTATTCAAATTCCATGTTATACAAATTTACTTTCCGATATTTAATTAAAACAAATAACCGCTACCCTCACACCATTTATAGGTCAGCGAAAGAGCCAACCGTGTGCTGCAACCAAAATTCGACTTTGAATATCGTGGTCAAATTCAAGTCAAGGGGAAAGGAAATATGAGAACATATCTTTTGAAAGGCCGTCGTACGGACTTCGATATGATAAATTAAAAAATTTCAATTACATGATAGAATTTTAAGTAGGTCGTGCTATTGGCGGAGTCCTACCTATTTTTTTTTTAATTTTTATTATTACGATAGCCTTTTCTTTCGTAAAATTGCCCTTTTTAATTAATGCACACCAGATCTAATCTATCAAAACTATTTTAATTAAATGTACAGTGAATCTTCATTATGCCAGTCAATCGTCCTTAGTAACATGCGTATATTTTGTCGTAAGTTGTTTGGTATAATGCCGTACTTTACCATGTTAATATTTAAAAATGAAAGGTGGTATCATCATTACGATGTCTTTGAATAGAATCGGTTATGACCGTAGGTATAAGTTAAAAGATGTCTCCAATGTTTAGTTGGCATTATATAATGCATTTTTGGCCAGTATGAAAAGAAGAATAGAAAAGAAAGGATGCCGCTAGTGCTCTTCCTTAATTAATGTAAGCTCTTCTTGCTTTCCCACTTTTGTTCATTACTACAGCTTTTTCAAATTTTTGTGTTTAACAAATGTATTGAAATACATGTATAGCTCAATTTTTTGGTGTTCTTTCGTCCTTTATGCATAAAATTGTACCTAATCTTTCTAAAATTTCGGATCGAAAAGTGACTGATTACGATTTTATTATTTCGGACGTTATTATAGATTCGAATCTAATTTCGTCTACGGCGTTATTACTACTATTGCTATCTTTAGTCTCGTATATTGTATCAGTGCAAACTGTAGTTATACGTTGTATAACTTCCTAACAGTATCTACTGTAACTTGGCGATAGTCATCATGGTCATTTTGATATATGTTGGTAGGCTATAATGTTGTTGCTAAAGCTTAGCGGTTACAACTTTGCTGCTGTAGTATTGTATCTTAATTACTAAAAACCCTTAGCATATTACTTGTGGGCATAACATGAAATCGAAGGATTCATACGCATACATAGTTTCATGTCTGTTATTTGTTGTTGTATCCATCGATTTTATAACTGCAGTTTGAAAAGCTGTAATACATCTTTTATGGTTTTAAATCTACTTGTTTCAACTAGGTATTATATGAGTGTATGTAGTACGCCTTAAATTTTCATATCTTGACTTGTTAAATGTCAATAAAAGCTTGTTTAACCCCAATACATTGAGGTCAGCGTATCCTATGTCAAGGTTGATATTCTTATTATTACAATTACTGTACTGTACCTTGTAAATCACCGAAATTTGGATATATTGTACAGTATAGTTACAGCTCTTTGCTATTATTCTAGGTGTATACGATTCTTTATTTTGGAATTGCTATAGTTGTAATTATTAATAATCTATTAGAAGATATATGCTGTAGTACTGTACTACGAATACCTCTAATAATAAAAAAGATATCACAAATCTTGATTCTCCCGGCACCTATACATACTGGTAAATCAGCATAATTCACAATACTGTTAGCATTAGTTACGAGCTAAGAATATTTAAGCTATTTATCACGGCTTTCCAACCACGATAATGCTTGTCCTGCTTATCGGTATCGATAATATTTTGTTCAGATTATAAATATTTTAATTCTAAAGTTGTCATCCCTAACTCTACCGTGGTCACTATTAATTTAGTAAACAGAAAATATTAACATTCCGATAGAATAAGATCTAGCATCCAAGTGAGGGAGGGGGCCAAAAGCCTTTTTTCATATACGCTAATTTTATTGTCATGACATGCTAATATTCCCTCATACAATTAATTACAAGTATTGGACGTTAGTAATAAAGGTGCATTGTTACGGTAGATGCTGTCAACTAGTTCTTCGAGAGACATTCAAAATTATCAATTATCTAACATTTAATGACCGGAAATCAGCTATATTCCATTAGATACCCTATTTTTATACAAGTTACCCGAAAAATTAGTTGTTGCTACTATCAAATTAGTTAAAGCACATGTATTGATTTTCAACAAATTGAGCAGTACATCTATCCAGTCAAGCATAATGAAACAGATATAGCCATCGTACGTTATTATATATTACATGCTCGCATACAGTAATAGTTATAATAAATGATATGCAGGTGCAAACTATAAATGATAATATAAAAAATCATGTAACCCGTATTACTTTAAATTATGTTACATTCCAATATTTATAGTTTCCCTGTTTGTAGTAGGCGTAGAGCTTTCTGTAAGTTTTCTATTGCAGTTGGGGTGTCTTCATATTGTAGAGCACTGATAGCATAGCGACAAAATTTCTGTGCTTTATCGCTGTCTTGCGGTGACAAAGTAACGCCAGTATTTGAACTAGTCGGGGCAACATTGACATTGCCAGTCGCTGCTGCGGTGTTGTCATAACTTGAAGGCGTTGGCATAGTATAATTCTGTGTACTAGGTTGTTGGGGTGGAAAATTTGCTTCATTAAAGCTAGGATTGGAAGGTGACGGCATATCATACTCAGTATTAAATCCAGGGGCAGGAGGATTTGATGGCATGTTTGTATTGTTGCTAGTAAAGCTATCAGAAGGAGGGGGTACTTGATTGAAATCTCCAAATTCACTAAATGGGTCATCATCTCCACCTACTGGACCAGGTATAGGTGCCTCACCACTTTTTAGACATTTAGCAATATAAGCTGCTTTCCATTTAGCGTATTTTTTGTTTCTTTGCACCTATTTAAAAGTGATCAATCAAAATCCATTCATGAGTGGATTGATGGCAAGAAACTAGATCATTTGTGAGGCAGTATTTAATTTAATGTAGCTATATTCAACTTATTTTATAAATTCATGAATAAGCTGACAATAAAGTATCAGGGTATTTATGAGGGAATGTTCAACTGTAAATTCATGAGTGAGTTGATGACGAAGCGTCACGGCATTTGCGAGACACTGGCCAACTTATTTTATCAATTTATGAGTGAGTTGATAACGAGACATTAGTGGATTTAAGAGGCAATGTTTAGAGGTTATTTTGTAAATTCATGAGTGAGTTGATGACGAAGTGTCAGGGCATATGCGAGGCACTGGTCAATTTATTTTTATCAATTCATGAGTGAGTTGATGACAAGGCATTAGTGGATTTATGAGGCAATATTTAGGTTATTTTATAAAATTTATGAATGACTTCATGACGAGGTATTTGGAGGATTTATGAGGCAATATTTAGGTCATTTTATAAAATTTATGAATAGCTTCATGACGAGGTATTTAGAGGATTTATGAGGCAATATTTAGGTTATTTTATAAAATTTATGAATGTCTTCATGACGAGGTATTTAGAGGATTTATGAGGCAATATTTAGGTTATTTTATAAAATTTATGAATGTCTTCATGACGAGGTATTTAGAGGATTTATGAGGCAATATTTAGGTTATTTTATAAAATTTATGAATGTCTTCATGACGAGGTACTTAGAACATTTATGAGGCAATATTTAACATATTTTATAAATTTACGAGCGGGTTGATAATAAGGTATTAGTGTATTATTTCGAGGCAATGTTTAACTTGTTTTATAAATTCACGAGTGAGTTGATAAGAAGGTATTAGGGCATTACGAGGCAGTATTTTAACTTAGTTGATCAATTCATATGTGAGTTGATGACAAGAACATTAAAGTGTTTATGAAGCAATATTCAATTTAACTTATTCTATAAGTTGATGAGTGAGCGATAACAAGACATTAGGGCGTATGTAAAGCCATGCTGAATGTAACTTATACTATCAATGGATGGGTGAGATGATGATGGCAAGGCATCAAGGCATTAATGGTGCAATATTCAATTTATGGTCACTATTCATCGTCCAATTGAAGGAATTTTATTTCTTGTTGACGATGATGAATCGCAGTGGAAAAAATTTTCCACACTTTTCAAGGTGTATTTTTTCATGTGGTTATATAAATGGATGAGGATGTTGACAAGGATGGATACCTTTTACCTTTTACTGTACGACATCGAATTTGAAATTTATTCAGTCATGAAGCTATCTTACCTCATCGGTCAATTCACCAAATAATGTCAACATTTCAAAGATGAGCGAAGCTGTATAAAAGGCTTTGATTACATTCCTATTATAAGATGATATTCTCTGTTATAGCGATATTGGATCGATCGAAGCGTATTATTATTATTATTGCTTTCGTTTACGCATTACTTATTAAATCGAGACGCTCTATCTTCTGTATCGGCATGTAGAAATAGTTTCATAGCAATATTTTCAACATGAGCCTGGCCAGCCACTTCGTTGGTTATTGCTTCGTTACCGCTTGATTTAATCTAAAAGAAGAGATCAACATGAGTAGTACTCGACTTGATTGTATCCGTTGTTCATTATCCATGACACTAGATTATTTCTTACTCCTTCCATTCCATCCATCAAGGTCATTAAGAATTTTTTCACTTCGATGTTTTTAGTGCTTTGTTTCAAGCCATTTTGAACGACATATAATTGGGCTATGTGGGAAAAGCGAAGACATCATGATGCTATCATGGATAACTCTATTCATATTATCTTATCCTATAAGTATTCTTGTAGCTTACCATAGTAGCAGATGACAGGATCTCTTTTGGAAAATTCCAAGCTAATCTTGTAAAGAGGTAAGAGAGTTTTCAATTCGGCTGGGCACTGCGATGCCATTTTGCCTTGGCTTCTGCTCTACTAGTCCCAGTCCAGTACCGCTTGGAGGAATGAAGTGCAAGCGATGACGTCATGGAAAGATGCACTTGCGTAGTAGCGTGAGATTTCCGAGCAGCTGGATAGTACGACTATGCTCGAGCTTGATTTTATGTAGTCCTGTACCAACATTGGCTACAGTTTCAGTACTATGGCTAGTAGTATGGCTAGAAAAATGATCAACTTGGTCACTTGGGCTTGCGTACTGTCTAGTATTGGAGTGGTGCACTTTGGCGGTCTCTACTTGAGGTATTTTACCTTTATTTTTAGGCAATCCTGTGTACAGTAGAGTAGTTTGCTGTGCCATCATTGGATTTCTTTCTTCTTTCTTTCCTTTTGATTGACTTCTACAACCATATTACAAACTGTCATGGACGACGCTACAGTGTACAGTGTACACTTGTGCTGGAACCATCCTGTCGTGTACTGTACACTTTACACTGTATCCATGGTTGTACATGCGTATGGGCACTTAACCCAGTTGTACAGTTACTGTATAGTACTATCTCCAGTGAATAGCAACATGCGCATTGAAGGTTGGTACTAACCCCGATTACTCAGATACTCAGCGTGCATAGCTTAACACGATGATACATTATTCTAGGAGTCTGTACCTCCAATTTCATGCGATTATTCAAAGAGTAAGACGTTGCACCAACGCAATGAAACTGAGGTACTACCGTCTAAAAGCTTTTTTCTGACTTGCGTCCATCTTCCTGCTGTGGCAGCCGACCACGCATGCGTATCGCCAGCAGCCTTTGTATTGACTGACTTCAAACACTAGATTGCTCAACCTGTCTATACCGTACTGCCAGCACAGTACAGTAGACAGTATGAGCAAATCTAGTAGTCAAAATTGCCAAGAATCTGCCATACAGACGCTAGTATCTAGTTTAGTACAGTACTATACAGTACAGTACAGTCCAGTCCACTACAGTACTCAACATGGTGAATGTACTGTACAATGTATTGTAACCCATTGTACTGTACAGTCACAGTACATCATTTCATTGTAGCTGCATCCTCTGACCTGTCGTGATTACGTGAAGAGTTGCAGCGAGTGCGCAAAGCATCCAATTTGGCGGGTTGACAGCAAGTACAGTACATTGTACTGTATACCAAGAATCTGCCCATACAGACGATAGTATCCAGTACTGTACTGTAGACTACACGAGATGGACTGTGGGTACCCACTTCAACCATCATTTCATTGTCTCTGCATCCTCTGACCTGTCGCGATCACGTGAAGAGCTGCAGCGAGTGCGCAAAGCATCCAATTTGGCGGGTTGACAGCAAGTACAGTACATTGTACTGCATGCCAAGAATCTGCCCATACAGACGATACTACCCAGTACTGTAGACTACGCGAGATGGACTGTGGCTACCCACTTCAACCATCATTTCATTGTCTCTTCTGAACTGTCGCGATCACGTGAAGAGCTGCAGCGAGTGCGCAAAGCATCCAATTTGGCGGGTTGACAGAAAATGAATGTACAATGTACAGTACGCTAGTACAGTACATTGTACCGCATGCCAAGAATCTGCCCATACAGACGATACTATCCAGTACTGTACTATACTGTAGACTACAGGAGATGGACTGTGGCTATCCACTTCAACCATCATTTCATTGTCTCTGCTGAACTGTCGTGATCACGTGAAGAGCTGCGGCGAGTGCGCAAAGCATCCAATTTGGCGGGTTGACAGAAAATGAGTGTACAATGTACAGTACGTTAGTACAGTACATTGTACTGCATGCCAAAAATCTGCCCATACTGTACAGTACAGTACAGTACAGACGATTCTACCCAGTACTGTAGACTACACGAGATGACTGTGGCTACCCACTTCAACCATCATTTCATTGTCTCTGCTGAACTGTCGTGATCACGTGAAGAGCTGCGGCGAGTGCGCAAAGCATCCAATTTGGCGGGTTGACAGAAAATGAATGTACAATGTACAGTACGCTAGTACAGTACATTGTACCGCATGCCAAGAATCTGCTCATACAGACGATACTATCCAGTACTGTAGACTACAGGAGATGGACTGTGGCTATCCACTTCAACCATCATTTCATTGTCTCTGCTGAACTGTCGTGATCACGTGAAGAGCTGCAGCAAGTGCGCAAAGCATCCAATTTGGCGGGTTGACAGAAAATTGCACAATGTCCGCATCAGACGGGCCAGGTAATGCAAACTTTTTTCTTCATTTTTAGCGTCTAATCATGGCCATTCTTCCCCTAGCCAATACTGCCATCTTCCACTGCTGTTCTTCATTCATCATGACTAGAAATACTGCCATTTTTGAGCCAGTTTACTCAAAATGTTGTGGTGGATGCACCACTTCATCAGACAAAAAACCCATCAACATTAGGCTAACGTAGAAGAATACAATAGCAATGGAGACTACTCCACACTATAATGAATGATTCTTGTTCACAACCAATGGCGTTTAATCAGTCAGTGATGGACAGCAGCCACTAGTCAAGAGATGGCCATCCATGGAACATGGTAGTCTTAGGGAAAATTCACTTTCTACTGTTCGATTTCAACTGGGTGATGATGATTTTGTCCTGAAAAGGACCATTGAATAGAGAGAGTGTGTAGACCAGGGACAAGATGGCCTACAGAATAGTCCCACTAGTGGTTGCTACTGTCGCTTAGCCCAATGTAGTCAACATCCAAAAGCTACTGTTCTAACTGACTTCCAATTCCAATACTAGCTATCATGGATTGCCCGTAAAATATCTCTTGATCGCTAATCTAATTTTGTTATGATGATCAATAGATAATTACGACGAAGTAGTCGAGGAAAAGGCTGTCAACGAAGAATACAAAATATGGAAGAAGAATACACCATTCTTATACGATTTAGTCATGACCCATGCACTGGAATGGCCCAGTTTAACCGTTCAATGGCTTCCTGATGTCACTAGGTTAGACGAGATAGTATAACTGTAGCTTTAGCCAATGTCACCACTTGCAATACAATCCAATCGATCTTTTTGTCATGCTACCAATCTTTTTTATTAGACCTGAAGGAAAAGATTTTTCAACTCATCGATTAATCTTAGGAACACACACGTAAGATCATCTATTATCACCACAAACAAACTATTCATCATCAAAGTCATGGACTACCTTGCCATACTACATAAAATACCTACATTGAATGCAAGAGTAATAGTTCGTTTGACTAGTAATATCGTCAAACTACTGGACGATATCATCTTATTCCATCAATCTTATAATAACAACTGATGGTTATCATTCAATAGATCCGATGAACAAAATCATCTCATCATTGCTAGCGTACAATTACCTAACGATGATACCCAATTCGATGCCAGTCATTATGATGGTGAACGTGGAGGTACTTATTACACATTGAGTTTATCCCATAGCTCAACATGACGTTGACTTTGATCCTGCTAATCGTCCCATCAAAACGATTAAAATCTCTCCTCTACTTCTTCTATTTTAGAGTTTGGTGGATTTGGCTCTGCTAATGGCAAAATCGAGATTGATATCAAAATTAACCATGATGGTGAAGTCAATAGGTAAATGGCACCAAAAAAGCAATTACAGTATCCATGCTTTTGAAAATATTTGAAAGGAAAAAAAAACATCAAACTTGCTTCCATTTCAATATCAATGATATTCTTAAAAAAAGCAATTAAAGAAAGTATCCATCCTTTTCAAAATATTGCAAAGGAAAAAATTGTCAAACTTGCTTCCATTTCAATATCAATGATACTCTTAAAAATGCAATTAAAGAAAGTATCCATCCTTTTCAAAATATTGCAAAGGAAGGAACAAATTGTCAAACTTGCTTACATTTCAATATCAATGATATCTTAAAAAAAGCTTTTAATGTATCCATCCTTTTCAAAATATTGCAAAGGTAAAAAACATCAAACTTGCTCACATTTCAATATCAATGATATCCTTAGAGCTCGCTTTATGCCTCAAAATCCATGTGTCATTGCAACTAAAACTCCAACCGCTGATGTTTTGATATTCGATTATACCAAGCATCCTTCTAAACCAGGTATGCATTTTACGCTTAGTCCATATCAGAAAACAGAATGTGTTTTTTCTATAAAGTAAATCACAAGTTATATAATTGATCAATGGTTTAATCTCACTGTTAATTAGACCCCAGCGGAGAATGTGTACCTGAGATTCGCTTGAAAGGCCATCAAAAAGAAGGGTATGAATTTTGTAAAGGACATACATTAGCAGAATAGCGTAATAAGAGGATGCATTGCACTTAATTGCTATAATGTCTTCTCTAGCTATGGTTTATCTTGGAATTCCCTCCTAACTGGCCATTTATTAAGTGCTTCTGATGATCAGGTGATTCTAAAATTTCTTGCACTACGTCTAAAGATACACAACTAATCGATACCTATGAATTGATATTATCCTTATAGACAATCTGTTTGTGGGATATTTCAAGCCTTCCAAAGGTAATCAAGTGTGAGTTAGCAAGCGAACGACTTACCAATCATGACTAATCGTTTGATGGGATTACTCTTTTTCAGGATTGTAAAGCATCTGATCCAAAAACTATTTATACCGGTCACACTAGTGTTGTTGAGGTAACTTAAAAATTAATAGATTGATTCGACGTGTATCTTTCATTCTTGGTTATTCAATTTTAAATACCACATCATACTTAGGATGTAGCTTGGCACCTTCTTCACGATAGCATTTTTGGCTCAGTTGCTGATGATCATAGACTGATGATGTAGGTTAAATTAATCAATCGTAATGACATCTGTGCACACTGGTAGCTATGAAATCGTTGCGTATGTTGTATGCTATATTGACATCATCTTTTGCGCTTGAAAATAGTTGGGATACTAGAACAAATAACCATACGAAAGCTAGCCACATTGTAGACGCTCACACTGCTGAGGTATGAACTGAAAAATAATTTCGCTTGATAAAAGATACTTACGAAGTAAAATATACATATAGATTGTAGTAATACTTTGAATACTATTAGGTCAATTGCTTGGCGTTTAATCCATTCAGCGAATACATCTTGGCAACCGGATCGGCTGACAAGGTAAACTTATTTGTAATATAGACATTAATATTTTCAACAATAACAATGTCCTGTAATTCTTGTCAATGAATTACAGACTGTTGCCTTGTGGGACATGAGAAATTTGAAGTTAAAGTTGCATTCTTTTGAATTTCATAAAGATGAAATATTTCAAGTAAGGGATATTAACCGATAATACAGTAATGGACTACCTATGTATAACTTTCTCCTATGTTAATGTTATGCTTTATAGGTTCAATGGTCGCCTCACAATGAGACGATCTTAGCATCTAGTGGAACAGACAGAAGACTTAATATTTGGGACTTAAGGTACATTATTTACACGATAAATAATAATAAGGCGTTTTACATAGAGTTGGCCAAGGCTTGATAATCAAGATAAATTTACATTTATGAAATTTGTAGCAAAATTGGAGATGAGCAAAGTGCTGAAGATGCAGAAGATGGCCCACCGGAGTTGCTTGTAAGCTACAACCATGGGTTGATAAGGTCATTTTTGTAGAAAACTGTACTAACAATCTAAAACGTCTATTATTAGTTCGTCCATGGCGGTCATACTGCCAAGATTTCCGATTTTTCTTGGAATCCTAATGAACCGTGGGCCGTTTGTAGTGTTTCTGAGGATAATATCCTACAAGTTTGGCAAATGGTATGTTGATTAGTTCTACACCAATGTCCTTTCTTGTAAATTGGTACACATTGACTAACATTATTTATTTAATGATGATTTTCTTTGAAGGCGGAAAATATATATAATGACGAGGAATTGGATTCCCCTGCAATTGAACAAGAGTCTAACGCATCTTGAGGGTCTTTGGAACAGTAATATTATGCTCGATATACTTCCTGTACAAAATACCTATGTACCTTCTCATCTATACCTGTCGCCGTAGCAATAATGTTCTACTGTTTGTATTAGATTACATTCTAATTCTCGAAGATTGGTTACTGTGGATAATTTGTTCTATGTTTAACAAATAAAAAGAGATTGGCACATAAATTGAAAGAGCTTTCTCTTGCCTTTCTGTAAAATGTGTCTGGTGACATGGCTGTACATTTTAGTGTTATAGACATCAGAATATTACTTCATTGTTATCGTTGTCCTGATGGAAACTCTTTTATTTTGCAAAGAGAGAATCTAATCGTCTATAAGTAGTTTGTGATGCCGTTTAAGTTAATGCATATTGTATCACGCCATACTTGTTATGGATTGTATTTACTGTACGTATGTATGGCAAAAAATACCAACTGGATTGAAATAATTCATTACAGTCAATTTTATGTCTAGCTAATAAGGTCCAAGACGTTCTTGCACTTGTAGACGACTTCCTATTTGGTGGATGTTCTCATTTCTACTGATACAGGCACAAAGTATTGTAAGTAAGTGAACTGTCACTATCGTAGAAGAAGCCTTACTACGAATGAAAAAAGCTTACAGGGTTTTCAATAGCTGATAGGAATGTCTAATTGAAGATTTGAGCACAATTTAAATAAATTGAGGAGAAGCTTTCTACGTACAGTATGGAAAAGCTCTTTCCAGTGCTCAGGCGCTCCTGTATACAGTATACTGTTTATTACAGTACAACCATGCCATTTGAAGTCTAGCTAAGGCCATGAAGTTCGTACACAAGCAGATGATTGCTATTTGGCCAATATTTGTTGCTATTATTTTGGCAAGGATACTGTCGAGTTAGGCCATTTATGTTGATTTTCTGCAGCTCGAGCATGGTCCATTTAATGTATAGCTAATAAGGTCAAGGCGTCAACGGGATCAACTTTGATCCCGTTGCTGTACTTGCAGATGATTCCCCATGTAATCGATATTGGTTGATATGATTACAGTACTTTGCTTATAGAAGTGTAGAGTATCTCTCGCCCTATCTCCTGTCGTAGAAGAAGCCATTCCGGGGATTGGAAAAGCTCTTGGGATTTTCTATATTGCCCAGGTGCAGTGTATATCACTATTCATTTGAAATGTAGTCAAGGCCAAGAGGTTGCTGCACATGCAGATGATTCTTATTTAGTAGAGCTTTATTGACGCTATTCTCTTGGCCATCATCGAGTTTGGTAATCAAGGTCTAATCTGTGGAAGAAACTCTTGCCTAGCATCTGTTGCATGGGAAAAGCTGCGATCATTTTTAGCAGCTATCCTATACTCCACCTTGATAATATATTCTCTCGTCTAATTAGCTGCTAGCCGAATTTAGTATTGATCAAGTAGGCTAATAGCTTTTTCGTTTCTTCCACCCTCTCAGCAGTCTAGTCTACAGTACATGCTCAAACATAAGCCACAACAGGCAGGAAATAACTGCGATCGAGTAGACCAAGTCGAAAGCAAACTCAGCTATTGACAGACTCGAGACGGCTGGAGGCTGGAGCTAATCGTCCACACCTGATGAGAAAAAGGTCAATCAAGGTCAATTAATGCCAACTAGTCTTGATCTTTGATCCTTCAATATTGGCAGAATCTTTCTTTCTACCTAGACATCATCGATCTTGAAGTATTGTATGATTGCTGGTTGTTCCTTTACACCTTGCATCATCGAAATTAAAGGGATCAGCCATCGATTCAGCAGGATATTAACTCATGTTTAGTAAACTCTACCTATCGTGTTATGAGCATGGCCATAACTGGAATCCCAATTGTAATGCTGTGGCATGGGAAGTTTTTCAGTTGATTTTTTCAAAAGCTCTCCGCTTGTATTCGTCAATTCATGTAGCTGCCCATCTGGTTAGAATAATCTCGGTAAGTTCTCCATTGTAGCAATAGCAGGAGGTACATGGATTACATAACATGATTGATGGCGGATACGGGGCTGGACATGGTCAAGCATTTTTTCTTACAAGTTCTAGGTCAATAAGTGGCCGTATATCCTCGATCAGAAAAATAAATGATGGCAGATTGCAATCGAAAATAACATCTTATCATTGTCACTATATCATCGCCAAGTCTTCAACTTTCAGTCGACCAACGATGCAGTTTGACTGTAGATCTAGACGATATTTTATGGATAGTATGATTTATAGTGCTTGCAGATGATGATGAAAGAATATCAAGACATCGCAGTAGCACAAAAAAAAATACTGGGGTGATGATCCATTTGTAACCGATTACTTTATCGTCCGATTTTCTACCTTGTACGGTAATAATAATATCGTCAAGCTCTCGCTCAATCGAGCAACTAACAGACGTTCTACAGTATAGCAAACTGTAGACCTATTCTACATTCGATTGATCCTATAGGATGATTTAAACAGCACAACTTAGTCGTTGTAGACTGGTCGCAGATGATTGCTAGATACGCCAAGTGGTCTACTGTACCTATGACCTCTCAAGTAGAAACACCTTCCTTAACCCCTACTGTAAATAAAAAAAAATTGCATCGTGCAGAAGATAGCATGCATTTTAGATCGCTCTTTTCTTTTTCTCAATTTCTTTTACTGAGATTTTTATTGAAGAGATTTCTGACTGTCTATTCCACGGATCACATAGGATGATTTAAATAGCTTAAGCTACTGTAGTCGTCGTCAACTTGCTGCAGATTAATGACTGTATACAGTACATATACACTATAATAATTATTATTCTGGCTTGGCATCCTATGCCATCGCAACATCATTGCCAAGTTCTCAGCTTTGCGGAATGCGACTGTAGGAGTAGAATTTGTGGTCGAGAATAGGCCTATCATACTGTGTTCTACATTTGATTGATCGCATTTTGCAAAATGACCGATTTCGCATCCGTTCTCGTTCATATATACAGTATGTATATATACGTGTATAAATATATTATTATGGCTTGGCATCCTATATCATCGCAACATCATTGGCAACTTCTCTCAGCTTTACAGAAGGCGACTGTAGGAGTAATGTTTGTAGTAGAGTATAGACCAGGCATAGACCTACTCTGCTGTTTTCTATATTCGATTGATCGCATAGGATGATTTAGTTAATAAATAACACAAGCTAAGCATTGTAAACTTATCGCAGATTACCTGATATTCGACGTCATCGTAACATCATTATTGGCAGGTTTTTAGCTTTGCAGAAGCCAACATGGCAGTACTATTTGCTGTAGCGTATAGACCTAGTGTCTTCTACATTCGATTGATCACATAGAATGATTGAAATTGCTTAAGCTAGTCATGGTAAACTTGCCGCAGATGATTGCTTGACATCCTACGCCATCGTAGCATCATTAACAAGCTTTCAGCTTGACAGAAACCGACAATACTGTAGAGCATACCTCATGTATTCTACATTCGATCGACGGCGTAGGATGATTTAAATAGCTTAAGCTAGTCATGGCAATCTTGTAATAGCTTATTGCCTGACTTTCTACCTCATTGTAATATTAATGGGTAAATTTCCAGCTTTAGAGAAACCAGTAGTCCATCCAGCAGTACAATACTATCGGGGACTATTCAAGTAAAAGTGTTATCCTTTTCCACTGTCTACTCCTCCTCTCTCTCTCTCTCTCTTCCCTCTCTTCCCTCTTTCAGCTTTACAGAAACCAACAACGAAGTATTTTATGCTGTAGAGTATACGCATGTAGACCTACCCTACATTCGATTGCTGGCACAGAATGATTCAATAGTACATGCTAGCCATCATAATACTTGTTGTAGATTATTATATGACATTCCAAACGTATCGGGATAACTTTGCCAACTTTTATGCTTACAGAAACCGACGGTAGCGTACTGTATCCTGTAGGGTATAAACCTATTCTACATTCTATTCATCATATGATCCAAATGGATTGTAAAGGCGATGATTAAAATGATACTGGGCTGGCCATAGTAAAAATGGCTTCATCAATCAGAGTAAATTATAACAGATTCATATCTGACATCCTACTACGGCATAATATCGCCAAGTTTTCAGCGTTAGAGAAATCAACAGTAAAGTACATGATAGACCTATTCCGCGTTCTGTTGATGGTATACGTTTTTAATACTGATTGGTTGTTTAATGATTGAATAATATATCAAGGTTACTACTCTCTCGTATCCACACGACTGATCAATAGTATTTAACAGCTGATTTTGGATGGAGTAAGATATCAAAAAGTAAAGCAATGAAGATACTGTAGTTTGCATCCAATATCCCTCAGCTGATTGCATAAAATAGCTCCTAATGATCATTACTGAATCATTCTAATCACAAATTATTATCATTTTTAGAATCCATCGGGAGTATGGAAAGAAGGGATTGGTCGATTTCTGCTCAAATTAATCTCTGCGATCTTACGTTCCAGCCTTTTCTTGGGCTTGAATGGTTCTTTATTTATCGTCTTTTTTTGCCGGTTGAGGTAACAATCTTTAAGATAGTCACTATGTCGACATACTATTAAAATTGGATTTTCAGAGATTATCATGATTGACACTGAAACCTCTCCTATACTATTTTAAAAGTTGCGTTGCATCTTAATGACCTGTCCTAGCAGAACTATATAACCATCCGTTCTAATTATTGTGTATTTAACTTGAAGATCTACAAGCAATAAAAAATGGTTTGTTTTTTATCTTACCTATTTCAGAGGCTTATTAGGATATTTTACCTATCCTACCATCGCTTTCTTGCCTGGTCTACTATCGAGTGCCATAGCAGTCCAGTTTGAAAGAGATACTAGGTATACACCTTAAAGTACTTTTAAGATGATCAACGGACTGTCATCAATACTTTCCAATTGAAATGAACACAATATAAAATAATTTATCTGGTATTTGATGTCACTGTAGTCTAGAATATCGTCTTTTCGTCTAATTTAAAAATTTCCAGAAAAAGGAATCGAATTTTGAAAAGCAAATCTTCACGAATTACATATTGTAGTACAATAACCTGACCGTGAAAGAATATATTTAACCGTTCAGTATTATTAGACTTGTAACAGGAGTATTGAATAGCAAAAGGCCAAATTAATGAGTGCAATCAGCTAATTTATTAGGGCTACTTTTAATCAGTCGTGAATATAAATTTGATATCGACTGCTTTCTAACAGTCGATTTGATATCGTAACGATATCCATCTATTATTGCTATGCCATAACCAAAGCTTCGATGGCAACTTGGATTTAAATTGGAATAAAATACGATAGAAAAATGTACAGTAAAATTCGTAGTACTCAGCTGTTTAAAAGTAGATTTGCGTATGTAGTCACGATCATCTTGTTACACAATCGTACGATTGTGTGTTAGTAATAAATCTTTTTATACCCTTGAAATTTGTTAATATGACGTTACTATTATTAAAACTCATAGCAGAATAATCTATCCATTTTCTATTACGTTTAGGGTACCTATGCTTGCTTTGTACCTGACTAACCTGGTAGGCAGTGATAATCATGCTAATAATTCTGTACTGATTCTCTGAATAGTATTTTTAAAATAGAGAATAACTACCCTTAAACTGATAGCTTTGATTGCATTGAACAGTTATGTAAATTTCACGTTATACTCACTTCGTATGCTAAACTATTTTCTACAATAGTCATTAGGAACATTATTTAACACTCTTGTATCGCTTGGCATCACTAATGGCATACCTTATGGAGATGTAAGTATGATACACTATTTTGTAATGGATGTGATGAATCCGCTCATATGTAGTTCGAAGTTATCTTATAATAAAATACCCTTACTATAAAATAGAATAACTCCTAGTAGAAAAGAAGTTACTGTAATCCTTGACAAACTGATTTATATCGATAATATTCTTCAGTGCATTTAACAAATTTACATTATAGCAATCAACATTATAACAAAGGTTTTTTATCTTATATTAATAACAGGTTATCATCTTCTGCATAGCTACTGCTAGTTTAATGTATCTTTACAGGTAAATGCCCAAATAGTGTATTGTTCTGTTCTATTCCACCTGGATGCTATAAAACAACTTGTAACCATAAGACAGACATTTCAATTAATGTGCTGTATTTTCTCTGTTGCAATTACTAGAAAACGTGTTGGATTAGGCCCATCATTAAAATCATTAATCAAGTATAATATTGCTTACACGAGCATAAGCTATTTCAATAAAGTTACTATCGATTTACTGATATGGACTACGTTGTAACATTAATCTGATTGAAATTATTACCATTTACAGATTTTTCATCGGCCAAGATAAATACGAAGATAATCAACTTAATGTTGAACCTTACAATTTACCGGTCATTGGATTGATACAACAATCGTATGACGGATATATTTTAATATTTAAATTGGACAGTTTTCGAAAGATATTAAGTTAATAATGCTGTACTAATACAGTATTACTCCGATCTTATGTCTCCACTTTAGTATCAATAAATTGTATAATTATCCAATCCTTGGTAGGATTACCTTTACCCTTCAGGTATTATATATATATATATATATTAATTATTGATCACTAGTGGCGATAGTTTGTTTGACAAGAAATATTAAATTACTATATTTACATAATTTATCTTAATAATGTATAGGGTTTCTTGCGAGGATTTTCCACTGGCTTTGCTATTTCCTCGTTGTTTGCAATTTTTAAAAATATGAAACAGTTGGGTCGCAATCCAGGTACACTAAAACTACGTTGTTGTATAGACTTAACTGTAGGTTACTATCGAATTAACTAGCAATTTTAATGCAATTGCAGCCAGAGTTATTCAAGCCATTTTTAGCAAGAAAAATATGGGTTTACCAATGTTTCTGGGCTCCTTAGTTGGCATATATAAGGTTCTGAAAAATAGCTAATTTTGATCAAGCAATAATAGCAAGACGTAGTTTCTCACTATTCCAATGCGTTTATACTAACTGTAACATTATCATTTTTTAAATATTCTTACTGATACCCTAGGCCGTCACTTCATTTCTACATTGGTTGCATGGAAAACATTCTGAATGGCATGGCGCTTTAGCAGGTAATCATTATCTAAAGAGTCATGTTAAAAATAAGTTGAATACAATGGTGATTAAACCTACGGCTGTAAAAAAAAGTAACAATTCCCTATTCGTATTCTAGGTGGCCTTTGTGGTACTTCCTTAGTATTCTATAGAAGTGGTACTATCGCATTATATTTTATACTTAAATCACTAGAGGTAAACTTGATGATGTTATTTCTTTCTATTTGGTGTCATTCTTTAGCTATTACAATAATAACTCTCATACTGTGCGATTTGACTTTATTTTTTAGGCCTATTATAAATTAGGCATAGATTATGGGCACCTCCCCAGCATAAAACATTTCGATATTGCCCTATACTCACTTGCAACAGCAATTGTTTTCAATTATGTAAGTAGCACATCAGTACAGCGATAACGTGAAAAATGTGAGCTAACTATTTATTTCAAAATCAATTTTAAATATGCAAAAATATTAGGCGATTATATCCCCACAATATTTGCGCGGAAGTTACCAACGTTTCATTGTTCAGGTTACCAAAGACAGGTACGTCTAACTAAATCCAGTAGTTATACTGTTTGAATAACATAGTGAGTCAAACTATAAATGTTTATGTGGGTACATGAATATTATTGTTATGGTATAAAACATTGTAGTAGTTAAGTGTTATTCGATGGCTCATACATAGATTGTTAAATTAATTCATAATTTTTTATTAATTAGGGTTACTATAATATCCGGAAATATGACTAAAGCATTACAAGCTGCATTTGCTAAATAATCTACTGTCATCTATTGTCTTCTTTAGCACTACTGATAGTTATTGACATGTAAATACGTATTAAGTAGGTGTTAAATAATTCATTGCCTTAATTTTTAACGTTTTAGTCATTTAAATTTGATTTATTGGAATATTGGTAAATTGCTTTATAGCATGCATTGTCGTCTAGTCCTATGGAGACGTATGAAATTATCACTGATTGCTTAAAGTACGAAATAAATCAGTCAGGCTAAAAGTTATGCAATTTGTTCACCCTAATAATATACGGCCTGTTTTCTGCTTCAGTTTGGAATTATTCGATAGATTTACAGATTTATAAATGTATGGCTTTGTTCTTGTACTCTAATTAATCAAATATTAGTTGATTATATTTACAAATGTAATTATTTTCTCTTTTAGTTAGTGCGTTACAATACCAAATACATATTATCGATGAAAGTCGATAATTACTATCTTAGGTATAATGTGATGTGCAGCTTTAATGTATTCGAGAATGAATAGGATTTAACGGAAAGCATTTCTACTAATAACGAGTGCAGAAACTGAATAAAAATGTCCTAATGACGCTTTTCTAGCAACTGATACGCTACCCATGCTTATAATATAAAGTATAGTAGCCATAAATTTCTTATATCTCAATAAAATTCTAGTTTGCATATTCTGAAATATCTTTATAAATCAGACGTCCAGTAAAAAGTCATTCGGAAAAGATTTTATTTAAGGTATATGTTACAATATGTATAACGTTCTCGTATTATTAGAAAAGTAACAGCATGACTAAACTCCTCAATTATAAATGCATGAAATTCCACACTGAATTTTCCTGTAGAGATAGCTCTATATTCCAGCTAATAATTCCAGCATTTAATATCATTTCTCCTTCATTAAATATTTCAAAACAGAGCTGCATTGTTAGTTTGATTGATTGATTTTGCGTTATGTTCCTGTTGAGATTAGATTGCAGTCAAGCTATAAACTCATTAGAACAGAATATCTTGAACGATTTTTATATTAATTTAATGAGTTGGTATTATTTTCTCCTTCACTGTGTTAAAATAGAATTATAGATTTATTTTAACTGATTTTACTGTATGTTTTCGCTGAAATTTGATTGTAGATTCAGAATCTCGAACCTATAGCAATTGATTACCAGTCTCCGTTACTTTAGTACAAAATGATAATTCTTACACTATAGTAATTATTGACTTATCGTAAATATTTAGGTCAAATGTAATGTAGGTATTTGATCACGAATAATTACAAGTATACAATATACTAGAATAATTCATGTTAAAATGGCTATTAGCTCCTGTATTGAAGATTTAGGTAAAATCTTGAGATATTCGATTGCATCTGAACGTACATTGTACAGTGATTTGTGAGCTAATGTTATTAAAATTATAATTATTAGATTGATAAGTGACATTGATTGAATATTGCAACACCTAAGCATAATAGAATTTATTTAATATGTTAAATATTTCATGTTATAGATGTGATTAGGCGATTGGGTAAATTATCGAGATCAAGTTTGAATAATCGTCATTCTTCTGGGCTTACCTCACAATGGGGTTGATCGAGATAATAGTGTTTACTATCGACTCCATCGAATATGGGAGATTTAATGATATAACCTAAAGCAATAGTAATCATCTTACATTGATCATGTAGCTCAAGAAAGTTCTTCTTTACAATTAAAGTTATCAAAATTTTTTACTTGACGGATGCTGGAGCTAAGTCACTTCTATAGTACTAAAGAATTTCTACCCTAAAGTTCTATGTCACATTCATAGTATTAACTGTAACTGAGTCAGGAGAACTCCGTGATAGCATTAGAAAGACACTTAGGGGAATAAATTACTTCGGCGTGACTCTGAACATCATGATGCAAGATCTAAGCCATCTGTATCTTTATAGCCTATTTTTTACCGGTATTAAAAATAAAAAGCATGGACTTGCTGGCATAACTTATGGCCAAAAGAGACTTGGCAGCCAGTGTTGGCATTATTTCTGCATCGAATCGTACAAAGATTGCATAGAGAATAACAGTAGTAATTTCAAATAAAGCCACAAAAATGGCCAATCTACGGTTTAAAAATATCATTATCAATTGATATGTCCTAGATATAATTAACGTAGATCAGTGAAAGTTTAGCTAAGTATTCTTCATTTATTCACTATGATTGTGCGGGAAATCTTGCTACTGAATCCAGCTGACAAGATCGAGCTAAGGACAAGAACGTACAGCTGATAGATTTTTTCCTTCAGCTTGCTTGGTTGCAACGGATAAAATGTTTGTTGTGAGGTAATATTTTGATGTTACTATCGTAGGTATAATGGAGATTATTATTTTAAGGGTTAAGAACGCCTTTAAACTAGGCAGAAATCATCAACCTATTCCTTACCTCCACTCTAGGCTCATAGGCGAAGAAATACTCTAGTATCTGAGCTAGATTCTAATTATAAAGAAGTAGGCTGGCAATAGTATTGCAAGAAGATAGAGTTAATTATTATTTTTTATAGCCATGAATAGCACAATAATCTATCCTGCCACTCAAAGTTGAGAATAAAATCAGGCATAATAATAGCAACAGGTATCTAATACAATCTCCAGCTTGGCTGCACGCGTATTATGACCGTGCTAATTGATCTTGTAACTACATGATTTCGATATTGCCTACTCTATTATCGATCATCGCCAGCATCGAGTCCCTCCTTAATTGAATGCGATTATACTACTGTAGCGAAGAGCATTATTGAAATGGAGATATATCTAATTAATATGTAGTAGTGTAGTCATGCCGTATAATGAATTGGCCATATATATATATACCATCTAAACGCGTCTATTTATACATCATTAATACGTAGTGCTACCATCCTATGAAGATGCAGCACTATAGCCTAGTATAGTATTACCAATTGACTACAAGAAGACATCATATCTCCTTGTAGTCAATTGGTTATGACGATGGATAGATAGAAATAAGTAAAGATTCATAAAAATATATACTCCTGAAATAGTAGCTACGCGTGCTTTCGTCTTATATTCGTAATTGCAGATACATGTGCATTAGGACAAACATAAATTTATGTTTGTTATCGTTGAGAGGAAATAAATCAGGAACTTTCAAAGTATGTCAAAATTTATTGACTCCTTATGTAAAATTAGATAACGGACATAACTGTAGCCAAATAGCCTAATAAAACAATTACAATGACTTAGGAAGAAGAAGTAAAATTTGAAAAATAATTCGTAGTAGTTGCTAATGTATTTTCCGTAGTAGGTATAGCTACAATCAGTACACCAATATTCTATCGTTATTGTATGAGTATGGTATTATAACTATTAACTTGATTATGTCGAAATTGACAGTCTGCTGCATAATATTCAATATGATTAATGATGTATAATTTGATACTTATCTCCGCCATAATTGTGCTGATAAATTGTCATGTAAGAATATGATATCCTAGACATGCAAACTCGTATATAATACTTTGCCAATCTTATGGAGTATTTGCAGGAACATTAGTTGAAGATGTAGTAACAGTCTTTTTTTCACGCATAGCAGTTAAATGGTAGCCAAACGGCCACAATGCAATTCTCCCTAATTTGAAATTCTGAATTCCAAATGGGATGCATATTAGAGTTATAAACTGAACTAAACCTAGGAGGAAGTGCTCGATCGCGAATAAAATTCCAAAAGGTAACCAGAGTACGTTGCCACAGCATGTTATACAACTCTAGACAGATAGCCAGAGAGAAGTTTTACGATTGCGAATCATATTAATAATCAATTTACGTAATATTTAAATATTAAATTGATAAAATAAGTGGATTTTGTACGGCTTGCTATCAATTTAAATATAGGATATCCCTTGATCCGTTTATTTTATACATTTGAAGTTAATGCAATTATTATTATAATAAGCGAGACATATTTGCTCTATCTTTAAAATAAATGATAGGATTCTTTATCTATTGATGATAACTGTAGCTTTTTATTTCTGTACCACTCATGTTAAAGCTGCGATCCAAAATTTTATAATAAGTATACCAATACGAGCATACTGGATATAACTTTAGTAATGCTAACCTTTTCGTCTTCCCGAGATACCGGATTTATGCCACTGACATCTTTGCCGAATGGTAATAATGTTAACATAGCCATCTAAAAAATGAAAGAAAATTAAATGTTAACCTATTCGCCTTGTTGAAAAGTAGTAGTAAAAGACTTCTAGAGTAACAGTAATTTTATTTCTATCATGATAAAATGTATGGACGACGGTATGATATTGTGATAGTGCCTTTAAAAAAACACTCCAGTAAGAACTTCTATTTGTTGATAATTTCAATTCATTTCATAAATTGTTTATCCTACCGTAAGTATGTATTTGCATAATTTAACCTACAAGTAAAGCTTATTTTGAGATCACACACTAATTACATAAAAGCATTCTAATACTACAGAAAGAGACTTGTGCAATCGAACAATCTCATCACAGACCTGATCTATTTTGGGACTGTTTGTGTGAACTAACTTTCGAATTACGGTAGACATTGACATAATCCTTAATCTTACCCACTACTGTACGGTATCATGATCTATTTTTGAAATTGTAATTATTTTATAACTAGCTTTCGAATACGATATAGACACGCTTTTCAATCTAATTCAATATTTGTACACACTGTAGTCTAACCTACAAACATCAGCTATTTTGAGAATGTGCTTATTAACTGTAAATAAACTAGCTTTCGAATTAGAGTTTTATGCAATCTGTAATTTAACCTACAAACATCAGCTATTTTGGGGGATCTGCTTATTAAGTGTAAATAAACTGGCTTTCGAATTAGAGGTTTATGCAATCTGTAGTCTAAGTTTAAACATTATCTATTTAGGGTAGCACTTATACCGTGAAGTAACTTTGAAATTAGATATTTGCAAACTTTATAACCTGCAAATATGGTTTATTTTAGGGCTGCGCTTATGTGATGAGCTAGCTTACTGTTACTAATTAATGGAGATATCTTGGAATGATATCTTATAAAGTCGAAATATATCGATATATATCAGTCTACCTTAAAGCAGACAAGGCCGCATGGAATACCAATAATCGTGACTGAAAATGCAACGCCCAAAAGAGCCCATTGAAGTGCCAAGATGAAGCCACCACAAATTAACCAAAAGACGTTGCCAACCCACTAATAACAAAGTGAAAGTATTTAATAAATATTCATTAGTATAGTATCATTAGAAGACTAGAATCATATTATCTTCTTGTAGTCCATTGGTAATGACGATGGATAGATAGAAATTAGTAAAAATTCTCGAAAATTTGTCAGCCTGAAATCGTATCTACACGTACTTTCGTCTTATAGAGGGTAGAAAAGTGAATCAAGAATGACATTAATTCTACAACTGTAGAGAGAATATCCAATTCTATGAGCTACATAGTACAGTATAGCTTTAAAGGAAATCAAATATTTAAGATGTAAATGATATGAATATCTAGATGATGTTTACGTGTTCAAGATTTGAGAAAGGAGAGATGAGGAATGGTAAAGATGATCCATCCTCTAGCTCTCGAATGGATAAGAATGATTTTACGTATAAGGAATGGATGAACAGACTAAATAGGGTATAGAATCAGCATTACATGAACATGATGTATCTTTTAGCGCTGGAATAGACAAAAATGACTTCATAAGGACTACAGTAGGATATGCAGGTAGTTTGACGATTGGGATCATTATTGCATGGACATAGCGTGTCTTCTAGCCCTGAAATGATCAAGATCGATTTTATAGGGAATAGATATACTGCTAGCATAGGAGTAGAATCGCTATTGCATGGAAACATATAATGTATCTTCTAGCCTTAACATAAACAACAACGACTTGGATAAGGATTGATGTGCGGTTAGTATCAGGAGTAACATCGGCATCGAAAGGGAAATAAGAGATCTTGTAGTCCTGGAATGGACAACAAGGACTTTCATCGAGAATAAAATGCAGGTAGTACGAAGAATGAAATCATCATGGAATGGAAATGTCTTATCCTCTTTCACTGAAATCACTCATTGGAGCCACTATTGCTTTACAGTTATTGCTGAAGAGCAGTGGATCATAGATCGAATTCAAGACTATTGAATAAATTAATAATTATTGTAAGCTTACATGGCAAGCATTGCGAGAATCATACGTCTCGGTGACTTCAGTTTGGGTAACGACAGGATTTTGTTGGCCTTGATCGATTTTTAGGTTGATTTGCGTTTGATTCATGTTGAGGATTTGTTGGCCTTGATTTATTGCAGCAACATTGGAATCTGGATAGAGCGCAGGATTTGCTTGGCCTTGTTGTACGGCAGGAATTGCTTGACCTGGATACATGACAGGATTTACTTGGCCTAGTTGTACTGCAGGATTGGCTTGGCCTTGTTGCATAGCAGGAACTGCTTGACCTGGATACATGGCAGGATTTGCTTGGCCTGGATACATGGCAGGATTTGCTTGGCCTGGATACGTAGCAGGATTTGACTGCCCTTGATTTACTGGGAAATTCTGTTGATTTCCATACGCAGGAGGATTTTCTTGAAATCGATGCTGGGGATTTTGCTGGCCTTGAGGCGCTGAAGGATTGCCTTGGCCTAGATTGATTGCCCCAATATTTTTCTCTTGACTCATGATGTTGAAGATGGTAAAGACAGCTTCTTCCAATTTAACAACTCTTTGCGCTTAAGTCTAGAAAATACAACATTTCAATCAAAACCACCCAATAAGTTGGAATCCATCATGTTATAGCTGTTGTTACGCTTTGAGGATAAGATAGTCAAGATAGAGAAGTATTAGCTTATTATTACTCGTATTATTTTTATCCTTAAAGCCGATATTTTTGAGTCTAGAGTTTTAATCAAAACTACCCAATAAATTGAAATTCATCCTATTCTATCGAATTCAACGCAAAATGACTCTATCCATATTATAGCCAGGGGATAAGATTGATAGATAGGTTTTATGTTATTAATACTACTCGTATTCTATTTATCTTTTAATGCGATATTTTCGAATAGAGAGCTTTATTGTAAGATAGATAGGTTTTATTTAAAATCTTCTAGGATTCTATTTATCTTTTAAGGTGATATTTTAGAGTAGAGAGCTGATGATATAGCAAAGTTTAACAAGGCGTCGAAAAAATAGTTCTAAGCATTTCTTGACCTTTTATCGTCATGGAATTTGAATGCTAGATACAGAGAAAGGATAGAAATTGAAAGCAATAGCAACAACGAATGCTTGGCAAGAAGTGAAATGAATACTATTCTATCGATTGATCGATCAACCCCATTTCTTGTCCCTCTAGGCCATACTGTTAATCATCATCATCACACTGGCATAGTAAACTGAATAGTTTATCTGGTTTTAAATGCATAGAAATACAGTCGATATGACTAGAATAGACTAGCTACAAGAAAATATTCAACAAAGAGCTGGAAAAACTATCCTATTCACATCTTGATGCATTAAGGGAGTCTGAACAGTAAGTCAAATAATTTGTCTCGTTTCAGAGGAAATCATAGGACAAAATGGTTGAGGATAAAGGAATGTCCAATAAGGAGTTGAAAAAGGTACCCTATCTATTTCTTGGCCCCTTAGTAAAGCTTAAACAGTACTGTTTAATAGTTTGTTTGCTATTAGACGCAAAGAAATCATGATTATGTATGAGTAATTCTCGATACCTTCATGAATATGAATTTTGAGCAGAAAATTGAATAGTTTGTCTCACTTCAGGCCGAATAATATGAAGAAAATGGTGTAGTAAAAAATTTCCAACACGGAGTTGAAAAAACTATCCAACAGTATTGATTTCTTGACCCATGGTGGAGTTAGAGTAGTAAGTTGAATAATATATTTGCATTGAGATAGACAAAAATATAATTCGAGGGATATAGGATAAATAAAATGTTTAATAAGACGTTGAAAAAGGCATCTTATTCTTTTTTTAACTCCTTGATGGGATTGAAATAGGAAATTGAATAGTTTATGTTCAAGAAGGGATTGGAAAGGTATTCTATCTTCGTATTTCTTGGTCTCTTAATAGAGTTTGAAAAGTAAGTTGAATAATTTATTTGCATTGAGATGGATAGAAACAATATGATTCAAGGGATATAAGATAAATAAAATATTTCAACAAGACGTTGAAAAAGGCATCCTATTCATTTTTTTAATTCCTTGGTGGGGTTGCAATAGGAAATTGAATAATTCATCTCATGTCAGAGGAAATAATATCAAGAAAATGGCATAGGAAAAATGAATGTTCCGCTAGCGATTGGAAAGGTATCCTATCTTCGTATTTCTTGGTCCCTTGATGGAGTTTGAAGAGTAAGTTGAATAATTTATTTGCTTTAAGATAGACGGAAATAAAAGGTTTCAAGGGATATAAGATAAATAAAATATTCAACAAGGCGTTGAAAAAGGTGTCCTATTCCTTTTTGAATTCATTGATGGAGTTGAAACAGGAAATTGAATAATTTATCTCATTTCAGAGGAAAATAATATGAGGAGAAAGGTATAGAAAAATGAATATTCAAGGAAGCGTTGGAAAAGGCGTGCTATCTGTTTGTTGGTCCTTTAGGCTTTGATTAGTGCCGTAAATTGAATGAAAAGTTTGCTTTCACATTTTACTGTATGAAATAATATGATTAAAATGGTCTAGGGCGAATAGATGTTCAAATAAGGCATTGAAAAATCATTCAAGTCATTTCTGAACTCCTTAATAGAGTTGAAGCAGTCAAGAAAATGCTGACCTCATTTCAGAAGAATCAAGATGAAAAAAATGGTACGGAAAAAATTAAATGTTCCAAAAGGCGTTGATGGAAAAGGTATTTTATCTATTAATAGAGTTGAAGCAGTCAATGAAATGCTGACCTCATTTCAGCAGAATCAAGATAAAAAATTGAATGTTCAAAAAGGCGTTGATGGAAAAGGTATCCTATCTATTTCTTGATCCTATACTAGAGTGTTAAACACTCCTCAAGAGTATCGTAAGTTTAATAATTTATTTGCTTTCAAATACTTAAAAATAATATGACTCAAATCCTATAGTAAGCATCGATGTTGAACATGGAGGTAAAAAACGTCCTATCGATCACTTCATCAAATAACTGATTTATGTATCCTTTAGGCTATGCTATCGATATTGGCCGTAAGAATGATATAAGCAAGAAAGACTTTAAATTAATATACAGCTAGAAGAGATATTATTGAAAACGAGACCTACCGATTGCTTAGGAAAAGAAAGTTCTAAAGCTAGTCGTCTCCTTGGATACTCTTCTTCCGAACACGCGACTGGTAGCGATACGGTCGCTTAAAGATATGGGTTAACTAATCCCCTTTCCAATAGTCTTAAATATTACTTTCGGTTTATGCTGTAGGTAGGAAATTAATGATTTAGTATAGATCTTACTAAGAGAATAGCAGCAAGTTACTACAATGGTTAATGCTACATTGGATCCATATAATTATCACACGCTGGCATCGCATAGCTACCGATCTACACTGTAGAAATGGCGGTAAAAGAGGAAAGCCGGCAAGTAGCAAGGAATAATATGTACTCCCTATTTTGGAGTAATGATTTTAGGATGGCTTATTGCCTCTATGGGTTAGCAAGATGATGCAGAACAGTCTGCAACAGCTTGCTCACAGTGTTAATTTAGTATCGTTTGGAAAGAGAATGGACTACAGTTGTTGACATCTCCAGTCTAACAACGAAATTATCCATATCCAACAACTTGTCGTTGGAAATAGCGCTACCTATCGCCAATTTTAGCCTATCATCATACATACCGTGAGCTAATGGAGTGCTCACTATATTTATCAGAAAGGGAACGATGTTGAATCACGATAGTTAACCTTAATAATTTTGCGGGAGTCGGAGGGGGTAGCGGTAATAGAATTATTTACGACCAATTTGACATTCTATTAACCGATTGAATAGCAGTTTCCCACCTAACAGAATGAAAAAAATTTCCACTCACTAGGTGATGCTTGAAAGAGGCTTTCATAATTGGATGTGGCACACAATGAAATGTTCGTCTTATTTATCAGAAAGAATATTGAATGCATATAATATTTGTGATCACTATGACTACCTTTGAATTTGCAAATTAAAATATCAATGGTAGGCCAGTCTCACGCTAACTACATAGAGCGTTAGCTTTCTACAAGGTTGCATGAAATGAAGTGTTTGCTACTATTGATGAACATTCCATCGTTAGATAGAAGGAAATACTCTTCATCTTCTTGGGAAGTGCAATGGCGTCTATTCCATGGAATAAACTTTGATTTTGCAAATTCAAATATCAATCGTAGGCCTATCCATAAAATCTGAATGGAGCGCTAGCTTGCTATAAGGCTGCATAACAACAACCTACTAGCACGGGTTGATCTATATTTTATCATTCTCTAGATTCAAATACTCTTCATATTCTTGCAAAAGTTAATCATATCTACTCGACAGAATAAGTTTTGATTTTGCAAAATAAAATATCAAGCATCAAAGTACTATCCAACTCCGCACTGGATCAAGAATAAATATCTTTAGGTGTGCTCTCTCGAAATACTCTTGAATCTACATAATATCTTGCTAAGCTACTTTGCTGTATCTTCCTAGGATAGTAGTATTGCACATTAACGATGTACTGCATAAATAGATGTACTGTATATCGATAGATATATGTCCAATTAGTTGTACCTTGACTACGCCTCTTCACATTAATTACATCATGCCGATTTTAATACCCTTGTATAGAGTGAAAGCGCTATGCAAACTTGGTAGCCATTCGAGAAAGTAGAGGGCAGCGCTTGATCACTTCTATTTTGCCGCTATTTGCACATGATTGAACTAATACAATAGTAAAAGATTAATTTACCACTCGTATATCACGAGTTGGCTTCCGTTATAAAAGCTTATTTAAACTTGAACCTTCCGATTTCTGCACCTTCTATTGATCTACACCAAGTATGGATCAATTTATTTCATATCCAGTGCTACCTATTATTCTAATCGAAAGTGGAAAACTTCCAGATTTGATAGCACTAAGCAAGGTTCAGATAGGAGATTTGAATATCTAAATTGCCGATACTGATCCATCGATTTCGCTCCAAAATACCAACGTAGCACAGAATTGTAAGCTACTATTTAAAATTTGAACCATTGGATGGTCGCACGTAAGGTTCAAACAGCGATTTCTCGATAAAATAAGAGAAAGGGATTAATTACTTCTTTTATTTTATTATCGAGAAGCCCCTAGTTCAAATAGGAAATTTGAACATTCAACTTACTGAAATTGATCCATCTTTCTCCTTCTACTGTACGCATATAATGCCATATTCGTAGACGATTATAATCTATTATTTGAAAATTTAAAGATTGGATAGTAGTAGGCAAGATTGAAATTGGAAATTTAAACATTCAAGTTGCCGAGATTGATCCATCTTTCTTGTTGTACAATACGCATATAATGCTATATTCGTAGACGATCATAACCTACTGTAGTACTTGAAAATTTTAATGATTAAATGGTAGTAAATAAGATCCAAATGGGAAATTTGAACGTCAAAGTTGTGGAGATTAATCCATCTTTTTCGTTCTACAGTACGCATACAATGCTATATTCGTAGACGATCATAATCTAGTATTTAAAAATCTGATAGATTAGATGGCAAATGGTTAAGATTCAAATAGGGGATTTTAATTTCTAACTTGCCGATATGGATCAATCCTTCCGTGATATAGGAGTGTATATTGTTAGAATCTAATAATATATTATTTAAAAAGTTATAGACTAGACCTCATTGTACCAGATTTTTGTATCGTTTTAAACTATTTTAAGTGACTTATATGATTGATATTATAGAAGAGGTAAATTGAGCTCATTTATCATCTGATTTTTTATCATTTTTCTCTATTTCTTGGTAGACTCTTAACGACAATGTCGTATGAAAGAAGTAAAGTCTATTTGCAGCATTGATAGGCATCAAACAATGATTTGAAAGATAGTTCATCATTAGATACAGTCTATCTAAAGACTATCAATAACGCACTTTGAATGCTTATATGCAATGAAATGAAATACGTAGGAATCAAACTACAAAACTTCTAACAAACTTTGATTCCACTTTCTTTGCGCTCTGGTCGACTTAACGTAACTTTGACACCAAATAAAAAAAATCGGGGAAACAACCAATCAACAATTTATTAAGAAAGCGTGAGAGAGACAGATCAAACAACCTTCCAAATACTTAATGCTACGTATTATAATCGCTTATAAGTGAAGGAAAAAAACAACTACTGAACTGAAACTGTCAACAACCTATCAACCTAACAAAAAGAAGAACGTTTTAACTTACAATAGTTCAACTCCGAAGGCCTTTCAAATTCAACAAGATATTCAAAAGAATCTTTCACTCTCTACTTTCAATTTTCTGATTGGAATCTCAATCCAAGAAATCCGAATTTTATAAAGATTATATAATCGCCTGATTGCATTATCATTTATAGGCTTCGCAGAGCCCTCAATAATCATAGTATTTAAAACTAAACATTTATTAACCAATCACTCTTACGATCCATTTTAGAGAGCTACTTTGCGTCACTTAAGAAAACAAAAACTATCCAAAGTTCAGATATAATTTACCTTATGATTCCCTTACAAAACACTATAAAACCAACAAACTAACCATAAAATGCAGTACATCAAGCTCCACTTCTAACATAATTCTTAATCATTAATACATTATGAAAGTCTAATAAATTAATCTGTAGTCGTTTAAAGATCAAAATTTAGTCATAAAAATAACAAGTCTAACTAATTAACCATCTTAGTTTCTATTTCCTCAATTAAACTTTCCTAATGTAACTTTCATGTCAGTCATAAAATTCCCCATAAAATTCCTAAGTTTCAAATTCACAACAAAAAGTTCCAATTTCAAAAAATCAACTCTTACAACATTTTCCAAAAATTATATCGGATACAGATCCAACCAGTTCCAGAATCTAAATCCCAAAACCGAATTTTATAAAGATCACATAATCGTCAATCAAAAAATTTTATATGACAACTATGACTACTTTTCTGACATTAGTATTGAGGGTTAATGTTCTAGCATAAAGTTGTACGGTAACTGTACGATTATAACCTACATTGTAGTACTTGACTGTCCTGTTATAAATCCCTTTTCTCTATGGATAGGGCTTTGTTGCTAAGTCAAATTCATTTAAAATCCCAAAAGACTATCAAGCGCCCTTTCTTTAGATTAGGCGATTGCTCTTAGGTTGTTTGTATAGTAATCTATACAATACCTTGTAAAGTAGTCAAGAAGAAAAGATGGCAACATGATGATTTGGCAGGGTAAAACTTAAAGATACTATCACTTTCTAGTTATTTTCTATAGTAAAGAAATAATAGTTACATACTAAAAAGCTATAAAGGACTCTGCTTTTTGTCCTTTACCATATATATTCTCATTTATTCTTTAATATATCCAGATTGTCAAGCGAACTTTCAATGTTGCCCTTGAGATATTTCAATCTGCTTGGTATCATATTTAATTAATAGTATATCCATTCAATTTAAGAATGAATTAATAGATTAAATACAAACACTTTGCTATAGTTAGTTACTTCTCATTATGATGCAAGTTATGATAATTCAATTTGAGTACCAATTAATATTTTAATGTCCTATAATAGCTAATCAATTCAATATCATGATTGTCTTTCAAAATAGCTATGTTCTATTCATTAAAAGCTAGAAATTGGATCGTTTAACTACGGTTAATCTATTTAGGTCATATTATTGATTGAATGCCCTATACTTGTTAAACAGTATATAATATCAATTCGATTTGAGTACCAATTAGCATTTTAGTATCCTATAATAGCTAATCAATTCAATATCATGTTTCTCTTTCAGAATAGCCCTATTTTATTCAATAAAAGCTAGAAATTTTATCGTTTTAGATATAGAAATTGAATCTTTTAACTACGATTAATCTATTGGATCATATTATTGATTAGATTGCCCTATACTTGATGAACTCATATTTAAAAAATAATGGCTACTATGGTCGATGCTCTAAAATCATGATCAGTTTCATCGATAAAATCACATAGAAATTTATTTTTTCAATAAACTGATATAAAAATATACCATCTCTTTCCAGTACAATTTTTTATAGGCTATTATTATAGCTTTCACTGATGAATGACTCCACAATACTGCTAGCGGTCGCTAAAGATGATTCTAGTAGAACTGTTCCAATAGTCTTTTACCTTGCTTTAGGTACTGCAGCAATCTTTTATAATGTAATGTAGAGTACACATATCTAAACTTGGCTACGAGATTAGTAAGGGGGTAGCAACCAATTACTGGATTGATTATCAATACGTTGGACGGAAAACTACCCTACTGCAATCGAGTAGAATAAGGGAGTATAGGTACTCTAATATGGCATCGTTAAGCATAGATTCTATACTAATTTCCAAATTGTCTCTAAATCGATATTTATGGGTGAAAATGAAACGAATATCTGGTCTAGATTGTGCCGCCTTTAATCGCCAAGTAAGAAACAACACTAACCTGTTTTAAAGTACTTAGCAGGTTTATACAAGATAGTAGGCAAGAACTTGCTTGAGTGTTAGTATCACATAAATTGCCAATTTGAAGGACATTCTATAATTGCCTATATAATGAAATGCTCATCATAATCATTAGAAAAGAAAATATGTCGAATTACTATGGCTAATGTTCATTTTTTGAAATGAAAGGAATCACTGGCCCAATTTACTGTATGTATATCAGATTAACCGAATTGAATAGTAGATTCCTGTATGGGAGTAAGCAAAAACTTGCTTAGAGCGTTGGTATAACACCAAGTGCCAGTTTGAAGGACGCTTTATAATTGCATATGCAATAAGATGCTTATCATATTCATTGGTCTAATTACTATGGCTAACGTTCATTTTTTGTAGCTAAAGGATTATCATGGGCCCAGCTTACAGTATATCATGTTAACCGAATTGAATGGCATATTCCTATTCGTCAGCATAAAAGAATCTTATCAAATGGTTGATACAGTGGAAATTGAGTGTACTTGATAGATATTTCATAATTAGATACCCTGATATCCATTCCGAAGTGATATTCTTCAGAAAGGGAATAACGCCTGCTAAATATAATTAACTTTGATTTGAAATAGCGTTAGTGGTCCAGCCTATATCCTATTACTCGAATTTTTCGGATAAATTCTTATGGCGTAGTGTGATAGAACCGTAAATATTGATTTGAAAAATATTTCGTAATTAGTTGCAATGAGATATTACATATACGCTTACAACACAGCACGCCATTATCATTTTCGAAGGAATGATGGTATTCATTTCTAGATACATTATGGGCAAATTACAGTCCTAGTCACTTTAAGTAATGCCTTTTCTAAATGATTATACCTTTTATCTTTTAATTATGCTCCAATATATCAGAATGATAAACAGAAGTTGTGACATACCATAGAATTTAATTTAAGGTATACCATCTGTTTCATGTAATATTAAATGGTATTATTAATCGATAAGAATTGAAAATGAAATAAGTTATTGTACATGCCCAACGATAACTGCTTCTTGCAACAATCAATCAATTCTATGAAATTTAAATTGAATTATAGGTTAGTATTTTAACAATACACGATATACAATCAATATCATGTTTATAAATATCATTTACAATATTCGTTTATACTCCTTACAGATCAGAAATAAAGTGATCGGTATATACCAATTCAGTTATTTAACCATTAATTCATTAGAGGTAGCTATCAGATAATAATTTACACATTTCCGAACTACTATTGAATAAATGATTATTACGATGGTGGAAAGTTATCAAACTAATGCGGATTACAGAATGCGAAAACGTTTTTACTTTAAAGGGATTATTTTATCAATCTACAGAATAGATGATTATTGCTATAATACAAGAGAGTTTGATGATATTACAACGGTACAACAAATTATATTGTGGATAAAATTATGTAAGAAATTAATACTTTCAATTTAGGCAGAAATATAAATCCAGGTAAAACTTTCTATAGCTGTAGTATCTGCAACTAAATAGTAATAACGATAAGTATGGAAAGGTTCTTTTCAGATACTATTGCAATACTGATGGAGAATAACTGTACTGTATATAATAGTTGATCTATTTTTTATCCTTATGGGGTGCTTGAAGTTATAATGGAAACTCTCTCCTCGTGGATAGACGATAAAGAGTAGCCAAAGGGCCATAAAGCAACTTTTCCTAATTTAAAATGTTGAAATGACAATGGTATGCATAGAATAGTTGCAAAAAATATTACACCTAGGAGGAAATGCTCGACAGCGAATAAAATCCCAAAGGGTAGCCAAATTAAGTTGCCGCAAAATAATAGACAATTCTAGGAGGACAATCAATGCAAGGGAGATATTTTTAAAATCAAGAATGGTATATTAAATCTTCTGGCGTGCATCTTAGCATTAAAAATACAGAAGAGATAAACTTTAAGCCGCTTACTACTAATATCAGTCAATCCATTTTTATAGCTACGTTATTGAGTTTGAAATGCTATCGTTACGATATGGTGCATCTATTTTAGCGTAGCATCCAACGATAGGGTTGACTATTTTCGATGAGTGCTGCAACTAATTTATCCTATAGGTGTAATATATATATATATATATATATATATCGCAGCTATAATCCAAGATTTTTTAGCAAGGATTATTATACAAATGCAGTAGCAGTAACATCATAAAGACTAACCCCGTCATCTTCCATGGTAAATGGATTTCTGTGAACGATATCCTTGCCAAATGGTAATAGCGTCAACATAGACATCTACATATGAAAGAATTGAATGCTATCAATTATTCTCGTTGAAAACGGCTACTAAAGTACTTGTATTGTACTAGCGATTCTACCTTATATTGGAATGCGCGTACAAGTGCTTACGAAAAGTAAATCTCCTTTTATTAATCTGAATGATATAAAGTAGTAGGGAGCGAAATATTCTAATGGAACTATACCTTTATATCGATTAAATACCACTAACTGGTTAATCTAGTATGATAACTTTATGAACCTTGAAAATATGTAGAGAATTTTACCTTATGTATAAAACTGTAGGCAAACATACCTTAAAACAAACAAGTCCACATGGAATACCGATAATTGTAATGGAGAATAAAAGGCCAAAAAGCAACCATTGAAAAGAGATGAGAAAGCCACCAAAAATTAGCCAAAGAATATTACCACACCACTTATTAATAATAGAAAATTGTTCAATGCTCATTAGTACTCGTAATAGAATCTGCCAAGTCTATTAACGTATACTGTAATCTATCGACTAATTAACAAATCATTGGAAGTCAATTAAACATTTCGCTTGTTCTGAGTAATTTTACTTCTTCGATCTTGTTGCGCGTTAATTAATAAGGGTCAATTAACGTAACCAATCTAAAGTGCAGTATACTGCTGTATTAGAGAAATTGAGGAACTCCCATCTTTCATCTACTACTGATAATAACGTTAATTAATCGCTAATATAAACTAAGATGAAAGAAAATAAAATGCTCATGGACGTGATTTGCAATAGCCAGTTTAGTAGTGTGATATTAAGTGGCAATAGCATTTAGAATGAATTATCATCCAATTTCAATTCTCTATCCATCTCTTTGAAAGTTAGTAAAGTGCTGCGTGCGAATGAGAGTTTGAATGATACTACAGTATTAATTGATGTTCTACTCAGTCCACAGTCCTATCTTACCAACTGACAAATAAAGATTATTCATCCATTAATTATATAAATATTGAAGGATGAAAAATCGATCAATAACTGTTGTAAAGCTAAGGTGATGCATTTTTCTCCAGTTTATTAACGTGGTGCTTATCGATTCATTAACAAATCAGTAGAAGTCAATTAAATATCCTATTTTTCTTGAGTGATTTCACTTCTTGTAATTTATAGTATCTCTTATAAAAGTACAGCATAGGGATTGATCTCTTTCACTTAGTATTGATTCCATGGTTGATAGCACTGTCGTTAATCAATGCCCTATTTAAGCGACTAGTTTTATATAACGAAAAAGAAGATATGCGATTTACGCGTGCAATAGCTACTTTAGCAGAGTAATATGAAGTAGTGTTAGTATGGACGATGTTATCTAATGTAAATCGTCTAACAAGCAGAGATCGTAGTATTATTATTTTACAGTGACTATAGGCTATGGATTCAGTTCAAGATGATTAAGTTAGTAACGATGACAGATTAAGAATCATTTCTAGCTTACATCGACGGCATCGCGAGAATCGTAATCGTAGGTAATATCAGTTCGAGTAACATAAGCGCCATTTTCTTGCCTCTGATACATGATGGAAGAGAAAATAGATTGCTGGATACAGTCTATCTAGGTTACGCAGCTAAGATTATGCCTGGCTAGGCCTAGATCGGGAAAAATTGTCAATTTGAATGTTAGCGATGAAATGGTCACCAGACGTAAATAATAATACTAATAAATTACGTCTCATTGTAATTAGGTGAAATATAACTAATCCAGTTGTACGGACTTGGATGCAATCACTCATTGCAACCTAATCCTCACCGAAGTATCAATTTTCTAAATAACCAAACTATGCAATGCAATTCTACTCTTCTTCTTCCTTATTAATGTACACATTATTATCGAGTAGAATGGATAGAATCGTATAAAATTGTACTTTTTTCACCACGTCGTCATGGCGATCGGTTGTATGCAATCAACCACTACAGTAGAGTATTTGTTGGCCATGTAGGCCACATTTCCCTCATCGGGTTGAAATAAAGCAATTCTACTCTTCTTCTTCCTTATTAAAGTACACATTATTATCCAGTAGAATGGATAGAATCGTATAAAATTGTACTGTACTTTTTTCACCATGTCGTCATGGCGATCGGTTGTATGGCATCAACCACTACAGTAGAGTATTTGTTGGCCATGTAGGCCACATTTCCCTCATCGGGTTGAAATATAGCAATTCTACTCTTCTTCTTCCTTATTAAAGTACACATTATTATCCAGTAGAATGGATAGAATCGTATAAAATTGTGCTTTTTCACCATGTCGTCATGGCGATCGGTTGTATGGCATCAACCACTACAGTAGAGTATTTGGCGGCCATGTAGGCCACATTTCCCTCATCGGGTTGAAATAAAGCATTGACTAGGTTACCGACATTGCATTCCATATCTCTAAGATGGCTATGACAAGATATTGCTGAAATTTTACCTGTTTACTGCCTCCAAACAACATTGTGCAAGTCTCTCCAGATCCTTTTAGGCGGGTAATGATGATTTTAGATGTCCTGTCAAGATGACATTGGTGATGATTTTTACCCCTAGTCACTATCATGGCGTTGCAGTGTTTACCTTAATATTGTAGCTCATGTTTGGGTATCTTCCCTATCGGGGTGGAGAGGACTTTGAAGAGGTTCTTCTAGGTTTTAAAAATACAAACGTAGTGTATACCCAAGTATTTTAGCTCATGTTTGGGTAGCTATACTATTAGAGTACGGATGATGTCATCGCTTTAACCATCCAAATAGAATTGCAGTGTTTCCCTTAGTCTTTAAGCTCATGTTTGGGTAGTTGCATACTCTGAGTATGGATTTTCTTTATTTTTGCATAGTGTTGAAAGTATTACTACCGAAACATGACTTCAGATAGTAGTATAATCACTATATGGCTGGAAAGTAAATTGAAACGTCCATCCGCATGCAAGTATGTTCCACATAAATAATGGCGTTGAAAATGTCTGTGGGCCTTGGCGTTATGGTACATCAACAGAAGAATTCTTCTTGTACATCAATGGAAGAGTTCTTGTATAGCAGTTTATAGCAGTAGATTGGTATTTTAGATATCTAATAGACAATATTATTTTTTGCACAGCACTATACATATAATATGGGGAATCGTATATTGATGTTAAAATTTGTATAGTAGTTTATGGCAGTAGATTGGTATTTTATGCATATAACATACAATATTATTTTTGCACAGCACTGTGCTGTACATAGAATAGCAGGGGAATCGAATATTAATGTTAAAGTTTGTATAGTAGTTTATGGTAGTAGATTGATATTTTATAGGTGTAATGTACAATATTAATTTGCGCAATACTGATCTAGGGGAGTCGTATATTGATGTTAAAATTTATATAGCAGTTTATGGCGCTAGATTGATATTTTATATATCTAATATACTGTACGATATTATTTTTGCACAGTACTATACACATAATATAGGGGAATCGTATATTGACGTAAAAACTGGTATAGCAGTTTATGGCAGTAGATTGGTATTATATACATATAATATACAATTTTATTTTTACACAGCACTATGTACATATAATATAGGGGAATCTTATATTGATATTAAAATTTGTATAGTAGTTTATTGTAGTAGATTGATATTTTATACGTGTAATATACAATATTAATTTGCACAATACTGATCGAGGGGAGTCGTATCTTGATGTTAAAATTTGTACAGCAGTTTATGGCAGTAGATCGATATTTTAGACATGTAGTATGCAATTTTATTTTTGCACAGCACTATACATACAATATAGGGGAATCGTCTATTGATGTTAAAATTTGTATAGCAGTTTATGGCAGTAGATTGGTATTTTATATATGTAATATACAATTTTATTTTTGCACAGCACTATACCGTACATATAATATAGGGGAATCGTCTATTGATGTTAAAATTTGTATAGCAGTTTATGGTAGTAGATTGGTATATTATATATGTAACATACAATATACACTGATCTAGAGGAATCGTATATTGATGCTGATCCCGTATTTCATACGTATGATACGTACATGGGAATCGTCTATTGATGTTAAAATTTGTATAGCAGTTCATGGCAGTAGATCGATATTTTAGACATGTAGTATGCAATTTTATTTTTGCACAGCACTATACATACAATATAGGGGAATCGTCTATTGATGTTAAAATTTTTATAGCAGTGTATGGTAGTAGATTGGTATTTTATATATGTAGCATACAATATACACTGATCTAGAGGAATCGTATATTGATGCTGATCCCGTATTTCACACGTATGATACGTCTATGAGAATCGTCTATTGATGTTAAAATTTATATAGCAGTTTATGGCAGTAGATCGATATTTTGTACATGTAATATACAACTTTATTTTTACACAGCACTATACTGTACATATAATATAGGGGAATCGTCTATTGATGTTAAAATTTGTAGGGGAGTCGTCTACATTAAAATTGGTATAGCAGTTTATGGCAGTAGATCGATATTTTGTACATGTAATATACAACTTTATTTTTACACAGCACTATACTGTACATATAATATAGGGGAATCGTCTATTGATGTTAAAATTTGTAGGGGAGTCGTCTACATTAAAATTGGTATAGCAGTTTATGGCAGTAGATCGATATTTTGTACATGTAATATACAACTTTATTTTTACACAGCACTATACTGTACATATAATATAGGGGAATCGTCTATTGATGTTAAAATTTGTAGGGGAGTCGTCTACATTAAAATTGGTATAGCAGTTTATGGCAGTAGATCGATATTTTGTACATGTAATATACAACTTTATTTTTACACAGCACTATACTGTACATATAATATAGGGGAATCGTCTATTGATGCTAAAATTTGTAGGGGAGTCGTCTACATTAAAATTGGTATAGCAGTTTATGCCAGTCGATGCGTGGGTATGTAATCGATATTATTAATTGGGACAGCACTGATCTAGGGGAGTCGTCTATTGATCTCGTATTTCATCTATAGAATATAGGGAAGTCGTCTATTAATATTAAAATTTGTATAGCAGTTGATGGTACAAGCAGGGACTACTAGAAGAGAGAAAAATGGAGTCCTTGTCCCTCTAGTCGTTAGCACTTTCATGATGACTGTCGGAAGCCATGATGAAAGTCATGTCTAGATGGGTTGGTGTTGATACAGTAGGTTGACAGTCTAGAATCTGACTAGGTTCTGGTAAGTCATCGTTGTTGTCTAATGGTCATAATAGGTTGGTGTCCATACAGTAGTCTAAATACATAGTACCTGACTAGACTACTCAAAAGTGATCGTCCAGTATAGAAAATTGCGTCAGAATACAACACTCCTCATCCATGACTGACTAGGTTGGTGTTCATACACTAGTCTTATGGCATAGAATCTGACTGGACTACTTGCAAATGCTGGTATGGTCTTGATAGGAAAAGGCACTTTTCCCCCCCCTTTCCTATAGTGTTGGATTGGATGACGCCCAATAACAATGATTTACTATCATCAAGTCTGACCTGATTGCGTAGTAGGATAGCTAGTATCGCCCATTCCTCTATAGCTATAGCCACGGTAGGACGGCCTACGTTGCCAACAAATGTTGGATGACCAGGCGATTCTACCAGGAGGAAGAAGAAATAGGAGAAAATTTCAATCATGTTCGTCTATCTTTTAATAATCGTAGAGGATGATTACAGTATCGATTGACTAGTTTATGTATTGAGAGATTTTGTAGATGTTGTATTATATCGATTTGATCGTTGGATTAGGAGTAGAAAAAAAAAAAGAAGCAATTGTTTGAGTATCATGTAGGATGCGATTGAATTCAAAATCATCATGTCTTGTAATCTTTACAGGTCTAAAGTATCCTTCAAGATTACGCTGACTTCTGATCCTAAACTACCCTTTAAAGTGTAAGTATAGTATCCACTTGATACTAGGATAGCTAATGGAACTGTTAAAAAGTATGTTTGAGTCATCAACGTACTTTTAGCAGCAATCAATAAAGTAATTCAGAAAGTTATTCTCCCCATTACTGCTCTGTTAATCGACGCGTATTGTGTCCTTGCCATTATGTCATGGATTAATATAAATGTCGCCAATAAATCAACGTACTTTAGCACAGAAAGCAACCTAGTTCCCTTCATCGCCTATTCTCTTCATATCGTGTTGTTATGATAACGTTGTAGATTAGTAAATAGGGCTAAAATGAATCAACGCACTTGAGCAGAGAAAATGACCTTATTCTCTCCCATTTCGTTATTGATCGGTAAATACTGTATGCCCATGGATCATCGCAGATCAATTGAGCAGGATTAGTAACCTAATTCTCTTCATCGCTTTTGACCTTGATACATATACAATTATACATGTACTATATTGACCATTTCTCGTTACATGTCTATGAGATGTTACTTTTATTCTAATACCATTTTTCAAACCCCTACTATTAAATCATGCCACTATATCGAAGGATAAAAGTGATTAACCTAATATACGATAGTGAATTAAACATGCTTCAACAGAACTGCACTATAATTTATTGAATGAACACGATACAGTATATGTACTGTACTGTATTCCACTACACGTTCTTAAGCATCTTCATTTTCTGATTCTATTTCCATTGCAATACTGTATAATATCCTTAGCATTACATGCTATATAGTGATATATTCTTACGTACAAGTAAGTAGTTGCTGTAACGTTTCAGGATATCATGGCTAAGCGCTAGAGACTCTCTTTGATAAACAGTGCCATACTTTATTTGATGGATGCGATGCGATCCGATCCCACGTGTTGGTTCTCCCTCATATTTACAATGAAAGGATAATTTAAAGTTATCGAAATGTCCTAAAAATATCCTGAAAAATTTTGACTAAGAAATTCAATTATACTTATAGTTGATAGATAACGATAAAATAGTAAATATACATAGCTTGATCAATAATGCTGCTTACGATACTGCAGTGGAATACTTGCTCGATATAGCGTATATTTATTCGATATTGTGTTGAAGTATACATCTCTACAATAGAACTAGAGTTATTCTTAAATAATTATAATCTGAAAGATAAAAATTGACAAATTGGCGACTTACAATTGGATATTTGAGAAATTTTATACAGTAGTTATTTGACGCACGTACCAAGTATATGTTATCAAGATATCATAAGACAAAATCAAAAATTTTAAAATATCATTCTTATACAGTGATCGAATAAAACGCTATCATCAGTAGGGTTCCTATTGGTGATAGGATTCGATAAAGAATGTATCGAAATTTTCAACATATCCAAACATAATAGACTACTCACTTGATGAAAGCCCAATAGCATGATAGCCATCTGAGTTTGGTATGAATAATAACGACTTGCATTTCAGTCTTTCATGTGTGCCTATTATTCTTATCACATAAGACATTTTAAATTTTTTTACGCTATATACCTAGAATAAAACGCGTTACGGCACTGTAATAGACTGTGCTGGATAGTGATAAGTGTTGTCAAGCTCAAATTGATCATGCTAGTGTCTACTCTCAAGTTTGCTACTGTATTTTGGCAATGACACTATTCCTTGAAGCTAAAAGTCATGGATTGTGCCCAAGCACCTTCATTTTCCTACTCTACTCGTAGTTATATGATCTCGCTAAGTTACAAACTGTATATTCTACGTGGAACTAAATTGTCAGCATAGCCAACATAATTATAAATTCGTAATTAATACGATGTAGTCATAGCGAAATAATAGGGGACCATCACCGGGTAGATACTGTATAAAATAATACTTAATTGACTAATTATAATATAATCACTTAGAGATGGTATTTTAATACTGTGTGCCAAACTTACTAAAGTATAATCGTACTATGCAATTTCTACTGTTACAGTCTCAGTGTACCAGAATCGACTCCTTTTACAGCTGTTTTGAAATTTGCGGCCGAAGAGGTATGTTAAATTTATAACATTATTACAGAAGAGGCATTCCTTTTATTTTAAGATATTGATATAATTTCGGTTAAGAATTTAAATTGGTTACAGCTGGTCTACTTTAAATTAGAATTAGTATAGTACTATACAATTTCAGAATCAGCTTTTGATTCAGTACATTACTTATGATTGTCACATTATCCATTTAACATATACAGGAACAGCGTAGTTGAAATTTATAGAATTGAAAATTACAATTTAATCATCTAGTATTTCTTAATATTTCTTCTATGCTTCGGACTGTTCCAGTCGGTGGTGTATTCAATCGCTATTCAAAATTCTGCAATAGTTATACTAATTTACCATAAATAAATAACGATGACTTATACGAATTAGCTATCAGCAATTGCAGTTGCGATATATTGCTAAATGATTAAGAATAACAAAGAATATGAAACTATTAAATTTTTCTCTTGTAGTTCAAGGTCCCGCCTGCAACGAGTGCCATCATAACTAATGGTTAGGAATGTGTAGTATTAAGATCTGATATGGTGACCGATTTTAAAATTCGTTTACGTTGCTGTAATTTCTTCATTTAGTGAAATGTAGTAATTACTTGATCACGGTTGTCTTTTCCCAAATACATGTCATTAGAACGGTAGATTATGCTCTATACGAGTATTACTAAAGTAAACATTTTTAACATCTTTCAGATGGTATTGGTATCAATCCCTCACAAAGCGCAGGTATAGTATCGTTGACCTTATCCTACTTTTTATGTCCGTTTAGAATATTTAAAAAGTAATATTGATTACATGCCAATACTGTCGTAATAACCATAAAAGTTTTGAAATTTTGAATTTTGAGTAGTGTTCAGCAGTAGCTACTAATTTACTATCTTTTCATACGTAAAAAAGAAAGCATAGTAATGCTACAAGTTAAAATCTAACCAGCTGTCCCTGTATGTGGTATACGTACATATGTACATTATAGGCAATGTCTTCCTAAAACATGGATCAGAACTTCGACTAATTCCACGAGATCGTGTTGGTCTAAACTTGATGTACTCCGCATAGACTCAATAATAAAGTGATTATAAAATTAAGTATTCGACTGATGGATCGCACGATTATCTTATTTAAATGATTTAAAAGTCGCCTAATAGGCCATTACTATTAACAACTGATAACTTAAAAGAACAAGGTATTAAACGTCAAGCTACACTTTACTATTACAATACAGTACGTCGTCTAAATTGAAAAGAAAGAACATTCATTCTACCGTACGTTTGTGATATTATAGCATGCAAATAGGATGCCATGAGTGACAACTTACTGCTACCATAATATTCTAATATTTAGTGCAAACCAAATATTGAAATATTAGTTAATTATATTACTGGAATGAATTTGTAGATGTTTCGGCTGTGTCGTAGGCATAAATAGCATATTAATGCGCCAACAACTACTTTCATGCCGTAGACTGCAATTATACAAGAATTAAGGCAAAATTCTTCGGTAGAAGATTAAAAATGACTCTATTAGAAAAGTTGGGCAGAAAATGAATACGCGTGTATCGGACTAAGTTTAATGATATACATGCAAAGAAGTACTTAACTAATACAGTAGGATCATTACTTGATACGATCACCACGAAGATCTATTGATGTATTATGTATAATTTATCATCAAAGATCTAATAATAAAATTACCAACACTCGGACGTTATAGCTCGATCAATGACATACTTAATGACTGAAACAGTTAAATTAGAACGCTAAACTAAACATCACGAATGCAGCACTAAAGAGTTGACTAACTTAATGAATAACATTAATAAGATGTACATATGATTACAAGACTATTCCATGCATATCAAAAATGATCAGAACACAATAGATTAATAATGTTCCACTTTACATTTGCCAATTACGTGCCATCTACAAATCGCATATCTACATTTATTATACCAACATGCATAATAGATATTATCTGTTTTCGCATTACTTTTTCTTCTTTCGTTTTCGTGATTCAGCATTACTATCGGCCTTGCGTTTGGATTGAGCAGCCTAAAGAATTATACGGCATATGAATTTTTTTCATTACACATACATAGCTACAATCACTTTTCAAATTATAATTAACTACATGTATGGTATTATATGATGGTACTAATTACCTTCGTAGTTGAACTGGCTCTGCCACGCTTTTTACGCTTCTCTTGTTGTTCTTTTTCCTCCAATTCTGAATTTTCCCTTTCAATTAAAGTTATAAGGGTATTGCAACGTCGTTGAAGTTCCTGCAGTAAGATTTACAAATCGTCAAATCAGATCACCAATATAGCAAAAATTATGTAAAGAATATTACAATATTGCTGCCTCAGATGATGACTGCTACACACTATCGAAATTTCGATTAAAATAATCTGCGAGTATATACGCGTAAGCAATTTTTTATTTCAAGGTTTAAAAACAATGTTGATTGTACCGTTGCAGTTCTCGATTTTAAAAACCAATCAAATCGGAACTGTGGAGCACTCCTTGCAGCTGATCTTAATTCCTCATAAACGTTTTCTTTGTCAATTCCGAGACGATGCAGCATGCAAACCTAATATAATAATCATAAAATTAGTTTATATCATCCAAATACTAGTTAGTTTACATCAGTAAACTATTTTACATATTCAACAAAATTGTATACAATACGAACCAAATATCTATCTTCCTCTTCAGTATAATTTTTTCCTTTGTTGGTTCCATACGCAATTCTCAACTGATGAAATGGTGTTCGATATCTTGTAATCTTAGAATACACGGAATATCAATTTTTAGAGCAGATAAATTATTTATTATGCAAAATAATTTACCATTGACTTACTTTCCAATCTAATGCCTTCCTGATACTAATTCGTCGTTGTATTTTACCCTCACCACGTTCAATTTGAGCCAAAATCTTATCAATATCTTGTAGCTCATTACATCTTTCCCAAAATATCTTTGCATATTCTACTACCTGCGGTTATTAAAATATCTCGGTATTACGCCAATATCACCCGCATTGAAATGTATATGACTAATAGTAATTCATAAATCATAAAGAGACCACCAGTAAATTAGAAAAGTTGATCCAAGAAAAATTACCTCATCCGGTGTTTTTCCCTCAATATCAAGCCTAATATTGTCGATATCATTTCTGCCATACTTTTCACATGCTTTCACAAATTGGTTAAAATCTCTTTTCGACCAGTTAGTAAAGCCCTATAAAAGTAATAATGGGAAAATGGTTTTATGATTAAATTTTAATATGTACAGTATTAAAGTAAGAGTCGTTATTATATTACCTTTTCAAGAAGACCTTCTTTCTCTTCGAGTTCTTCTGCTGTCAATGGCTCTGAGGCATCTACTCTTGCTTGCTCTTCACGCTGTTGGCGGACACCATCTGCGTGGGGTAAATCTGGGTTTGCGGGTACCTACATACAATAGGCAATTAATACGGTAATATTAAACAGTAAGTTAATACTTTACCGTATAAATAGTGTAGTTGTATGGATAATATTTACCTTATAGTTGATACTTTTTCGGAAAGCGTAAATCTCCTTATCTAACAATTCGAATAAACGAGGCGGAAAGAACTGAAAGTCCTGTACGTTAGGTTGCTTAGGAGGACGAGGAGCCTAAATATTGCATATTTATAAAATACCGACATATGTTATGACTAATAAGACAAAAAAATATTACATTTGTACTGTATCATTTTAACATTAACTAATATACTGTCAGATAGCTGATTATGTACAACCTTGGGAGTTTTAGGCTCCGAAACACGCAAAGCTTCTCTAAAGTAAGCATCGACGGCATAATTAGCTTTACGTTCACGCTTTGGCGGCTCTATCCAATAGCTTCGAAGGTTGGACTAAGGATTTGAAAAATTCTCAATTTAATCTTCACGGCATAGATACAACTACAGTCACAGACTTTGTATAATCAGAATCTCACTTAAAACTATCTTCGATAGTATGCTTTATTAGACAAATGAAACACACGTTATAGAATCAATTTATTCCAATTACAATTTTATCAATAATATATAGTTAACCCATTAACCTTTTGCTTTTCTCTGTAATCTTGACCTTCGAAATCAAAAATACTTCCTGGGGTATCCAGAGAAAAATCTCGGAGTGCAGATTCACCAAGATTTTCTAACTTTTGATTAATCGCTGCGGTCTAATAACATCGGAACGATAGTAACACTTTTAGCTAAACTAGTTTCCTAGATAATAACAAGTAAGTTTATTTTGAATATAAGATTTGTATTTAGTACCTTTCTTTCAGCTTTATCTAGAATTTCATCAATGCTATCGTCAGTTATCTCAGAATCTTTGGAAGCGAATACGTGACCAGCACCATGACGAATCATATTCAACATTTCATCTTTACTAACTGTACGGCTTTGATCTACAAGTCGACCTTGCTGGATGACAATTCTATCCAATCTTAATTTTGTTTCAGCTCTTTCGACTATTCTCTCTTCAATAGTATTATCAGTAATGAAACGAAAAACTTTAACCTCTTTGGTTTGCCCAATACGATGTGCTCGATCCTGTCAATAAAAATGGCTGATTAGGAAACTTGATTATTTTAAGTAGTCAAAGTAAAATTGAAAAAAATCGAAGAATTATTATACTTGGGCCTGCAAGTCAACTTGAGGATTCCAATCGCTATCGTATAATATGACGACATCTGCGGTTGCTAAATTGATGCCCAATCCACCAGCTCGAGTACTGAGCATAAAGAGAAACTTATCACTATCAGGCATATTGAAAGCTTGTATAGAAGCCTAAAAAAAAGTTGACCGATGGTTATGAATAGTAGTAATCTATTATATATTTATTATCATATAGGTTTCAATATACACATACTTGACGGTCTTCATGTGGTGTTGAACCATCTAAACGGCAATATTTATAACCTTTCCACATGCAATAGTCCTCCAAAATATCCAGCATACGAGTCATTTGGCTAAATACTAACACCCTAGATCCTGTTGAAAGAAAATAATGGTTACATAACTATTTGTAGCTAATTACTATACAGCCAAACATAAAAATTGCCAACTAGCTGATACGGCGCATATGCGTATCACGTATCCAACCTTGTGCTTGCAATCGTGGTAAAAGCTTTTCTAATACAACCATTTTGCCACAATTGGTAGCAAGATGGGTATCAGTTGTGTAGGGTGGACCTAAAATTTATAAGATTAATTAAGAGTGTGAAATTTTTGCTATTGAAACTACTGTAAGTTAGGCATTTCTAATGTTGGATTAAAATACTATTCATTGAGAAGTACATTAAAATTCTTACCAGGTTCAGCACCATCAAAAAGATATGGATGATTGCAGCATTTACGAAGTTGCATAAGAATATTTAATAGTCTCATCTTATCCGTTTTACCAGCACCGTTAACGATATCAATATCTTTCATCAAAATTTTTGTATACCTATAAAACGGAAAGGGTCATCAAATTAGTATTTCGACACCGAATGTTGAACATAAAATATTTATCACGAACCATTCGCGCTGCATACGACTGAGTCCGACATAAACTTTGACTTCCTTTTTTGGTTTTAATCCTTTCTCTACTTCTGATTTCAACCTTCTTAAGAGAAAAGGTCTTAAAACCTAAGAATACAGACAGAGTAATTTTATATGTTAAAATTCGTCCTCCCATGAGAAATAAGTTCAGCATTATCAAGCTCAATACCGCATGCAATCTTTCAACTAAACTGTTGTCTCCAAGGCAACTATTCGTATCGAACCATGCATCGAAATCCTAGTCAAAGTTCAATTAATTATAAGCACGTTAGAGTTACTTGCAATCGTCAATTGCAAAGAACAACAACTACTTAGGCAATATTAACACATTTTATTAACTGTGAAGAGTTACAACCTCAGAACAATTGAAAACATCCGGTAAAAGAAAATTAAGCAATGCCCATAATTCATGCAAGTTATTTTGCAGCGGAGTACCAGTCAGTAAGAGCCTATTTACGGACTTTAACTCCCTTACAATTTCCGACAACTACCAATAACATAGAATTAAAATATTTTGTTATAATTTGTTCATTTCCAAGCCAGAACAATTTAATTATTTAATTCATTGAAAAGTAGGGAAATTTTCACTAGAGTACCACGTACCTTCGACTTTTCATTCTTTATTCTGTGCGCCTCATCAATGATCAAATAGCGCCATATAAACTTTTTAAAGACAGCTTTTTCTCGTAACATCATTTCGTAAGTTGTGACACAAACACTCCATTTGCCAGGCAACATTGTTTCCCTAATAAATGTAGCCTGAAAAAGGATTATAATTATCCGATGATGAACTACTTCTATTTCGACGTAATTGAAAAGGTAATTACTTACTCTTTCTTCCTGATTGCCAATCAAGCAGACTACTTCCAGAGACGGACACCATCTCCGAAATTCAGATGACCAATTATGAAGGGTTGATTTAGGCACTATGACCAAGTGAGGGCCGTCTACATTTCGAAAGTGCTTCATGTAGCCTAATAGAGATATAGTTTGCAAAGTCTTACCGAGACCCATTTCATCGGCTAATATTCCATTGATGCTATTCTCGTGTAGTGAAATTAGCCAATTCAAACCACGGATTTGGTAATCTCTCATTGCACCATTTTTGATATCTATTCAAAGGTAGTTATTGTCATAAGAATAGTAAACACTGTACATTCTCCTTGTTTATCATGTAATGTAAAGCACTTCAGGTAACTTTCATTATTTTTTTTCTTACAGAGACTGCATCATTTTGCGCATGTTATTGGTATTTTATAACAATACTTACATGGAGGTGAACTCTCAAATCTATGAAAGATGTCCTTATCTATTTGACTTTCTTCTATAAGTTCTTCATCTTCTTCTTTTTCAGTCCTTCGATGACGGTGACTACATGATAAATTGGATAAAAAGAGATGATAAGAATGAAATGGTTGAGTCGTACTCGTATCTCCATGTCTACAATTTCAATATAGTAATTTTAAGGTAGGTGGCGGGTACCATACTGGTATGGGGCATGGATTATTATTTTAGAATAGAAGTTCCTGTACTAGTCCATATTTAACTAACTTATTTATCTACAACTGTACAGAAGACACTTGGAATTGGTCTATCTACCAGTCCTTCTCTCAGTTGTCCCTGACTGTTAGTACAGTACATTGTACAGTAGCAATGCTACAGTACCTTCAGTCTACTGTACTGTACAGTACAGTACTGTTTGACTGAGCTCTTCACTACTACAGTACAGTACAATGTAAGTTTGTACCATTGTACTGTACCGCCACAGCACAGTCCATACTGCCACTAGCGTGATTTTCAATCCTTTCAGTTTCGGAAGCCCGTAATACAGTAATAAAGGTTAACACACTTACTGCTTCTCGTCCTTGGTACTAGTACCAATGATCAGTTTAGCTTCTAGCAAAAATGGCACATTGTGGAAAATTGAACTTTCACAGACTAAATCTGCTGTTTTTTTTGAAGTCGTTTTGATAAGTACTATCAGCAGCCAATGCATAGGAATAAACAGATCTATTGTTGGTATTACTATAGCGTAAACTAAGTGTTGCTGATAGTTTGATTAGACTGAATTCAATGTATACAGTCGATATTAACATGGACATTGTACACTACGGCGAGACGATGAATGAATTAACATGTCAAAAAGAAGTAAATCGAGTTAAGATTATCCCTTGCGCTCGTTTTATGATCTCAAAGAATTGTGCAGTCCCAATTACTTTTAATAAACTATGACAATACAATGTTACGCACTTGAAAGAAATGAGATTCCAAATTTTGCTACCATCGAACAAAAATACTAGGATGAATGAAGATACGTCATGTCAGGATATCGCTATTCCCACTGTACTCGTGGTACTGTACAGTACGTACAAGGTATCATACAAGTATATGGTTCAAATCAGGCGCTCCATCTCAAATTTATTATATGAAGATTGGATAGACTAAGCGAATTGCTACTCAGAGACCGGAAAATGATGATCATTCTTTCTCTTAAATCACTCCAGTAAGCAAGCAAACTGCTTTCATTGAACAGTAAATTAACGTACCACAAGTGGTGTTAATGTATTAAAAGTGAAGTGTACAGTTGACAGCGAGGAATACTTATTACGCTCTTTTTATTCATTCACTTGATACTGTCGGTCTACGCGTATGGTGCTATCACTACTAGATAGAGTTTGATGTCCAACATTTCGTACTGTATTGCCAAAGACGCAAATTGAATGTATCGATCGGACTTCAAGTAGCAATATGAGCTACAATCCAAAACTCGGATGGCTATTTTTAGTATAAACAAATGTTAGCGGGTGATATTCTCTACTCAACTCCATCTGTCATTGATACAGAAAGCTGGTGGCCAGATCATACTACTCACTACAGCATACAATGATTACCAAATTGAATGAAAACGGCTGCAAAGTGACGATACGTCATGAAGTGAAGAATGAAGCAAATCAAGGTAGTCAAAAAAAGGATTCAGTATTTAATCCTTTAACCTTAGCATGAGCTGATGATATCAAGTACAACTTCAATATTGTTCTACTGTACTTACTCTCCTGATTCTTCGCCAGATTCATTGTCTATAGCTTTTTTAAAGATTACAGGCTTGACCTTTAAAGGACTCGAAGGTGCTTTTTTTACGCCGCCGTCGATGAAGTGAGAAAAAATTTCAGTCTGATCTAACAAGTAGCCAAATCGTTTGGACCGATCGTTAGCCTAGAGTTGAAAATCACAATCACAATAGGTTAATCGATGCTGTAGTTATGCATGTTCTTAGTACGTAGTTTTTACTTTTGTGATACGGGATATTTTTAGTCAAGTTATGCATTGCGATGATCACAGCCACTGTTGCTGTAAAATCATCCTTTAAAATCTTAGCCAATACTGTAGGCAAAAACTTACCAACTTTTGGTCCAGTTCTTTGAGTGCTGTCGGCGTAGAACGTTCCTTTATTTTAATATCGTGCACCATTTTCTATTGTTTGAATTAATTAAAATCAAGAGCTACATGAGATGTTGATCAAATTGCAATCTCTACCAGCGAAAGGCTGAAGCGTCACAACATCCACTCATTCTCCCAGCATTATAATATTGACTATCATACAGAATGGACAGTAATATTTTAACGACTTATCGTAGCGCTAGTAAAATTGTAGAACCTCCATCTACTTGAATACATACATTTTCAATCGATGATTGATTGCCAGGTGGCGGATTTCGCGGCATCAATACAATACGACTGCACTGACGAACGGTGAACTGGCGGCTAAAATAGTGAAAATAATGCTTACTAATAATACAGTACGGTAATATACTGTATTGCAATGATTGGGAGCGAACTGTGTACAGTACTATAGGCAAATTTACTTTTGGGACTGTATAGTACAGTACAATGTACAGTACAGTAGTTCAGTGCTGTACTGTACACTGTACACTGTCTACACGTGACTGGACTTTTTATTGTGTCTCGCCGAAAACAACTTAGGTACAGTGTACAGTGCATTGTACTGAGCTAAACTCAGTGAATAGTACTGTGATGGCTTCATGAAAATTTTGGGATTGATTTTACCTACAGTACTGAACTATACATGTGTACACTGTACAGTACATTATACTGAGCCATACTCAGTGAATAGTACTGTGATGGCTTCATGAAAATTTTGGGATTGATTTTACCTGTACAGTACTGTACTCTACCGTGTACAGTACATTATACTGAACCATACTGTACTGTACTGTACTGTGATGGCTTAATGAAAATCCTTTCGATTGATTTTACCGACAGTGCGCAGTACATTGTACTGAGCCATTCTCAGTCAATAGTACTGTACACTGTACACTGTAAAGTACTGTGATGGCTTCATGAAAATCCTTTTGATTGATTTTACCTACAGTACAGTGTACAGTACATTGTACTGAGCCATACTCAGTCAATTGTACTGTACTACAGTATGATGGTTTAGTGAAAATCCTTTTGATTGATTTTACCTACAGTACTGTACTGTACACTGCACAGTACTGTACTCTACAGTGCACAGTATATTGTACTGAGCCGTACTCAGTGAATAGTACTGTACTGTGATGGCTTCATGAAAATCCTTTTGATTGATTTTACCTACAGTGTATAGTGTACAGTACATTGTACTGAGCCATACTGTACTCAGTCAATAGTACTGTGATGGCGCAATGAAAATCCTTTCGATTGATTAATTTTACCTACTGTACAGTACTGTACTATTCTACATACTGCTTGTATACTGTATGAGTGTACTGTACGTACGTACAATGCAGTACTGTACTGTACAGTACAGTGTACAGTACATCGATTTTACCGCAAAAAAAAAATGATACTGTACTAGTGTAGTGTGTCACATATTGTGTATACGCGCAATTTCTCTCTCTTTGACTTTTGAAAGGCTGTAAAAGGCCCTGTTCTCTTAATCCAAGTGAGTTATCGATGTCGTGCTACTCTCTGATTCTCTGTGTTTCTTCTGATATGATTTCCAATCATTCTACTTTCTCTCTATAAATAAACTGGCTTTCTCTGTATTATTTGTATGAGTATTGACTCACGTATTCCATACAAAACATGACATACTCTACTGTACAAGTGTACAGTACAGTACAGTACAGTAGAGTTCAGCCCGCTCCACATGGCAGTACTGTAATCCCCTTGCTAATGTAAAACTAGTGATACTGGAAGTATTATCCAGTAATATCTACTAACTTTTACTGCAAGGAGGGAGAAGTTTCTCATAACGAGACTACTTATGCAGATCACTAGGAAAATTCTGACGTTACAGCAACCGCTGCATTGAAAAATAATACGTCACTATAGAAATGAAAAATTGCAACTGAGCAGATGACTAGACATCTTTTGTTCTGAAATCAATACTGTACGCTGTATATAAAGTAGAGTACAGAACTGCAAAAAGGAGAAAAACAATTGTTAATAAATAAAAGGACTTGTAAAAAAAGTCCCTGATGGTACAGTACTGTACAGCTTAGTATCGCAATCTTTCCAGTACTCTTTCCAAGGTCGTACAGTACTGTAATAACAGGGACAACTAGAAGAAAACCTTTCTACAACTGTCCATGACTGTACTCAACCAAGTCCCTATTCGCAGTCACAGATGTAAAAGTAAAAGCAAACCTACAAATCTATAATGTACATTGTACAATAGACTACGTACAGTATAGCAGCTAGAATTATATAGCACAGATAGAAGCCAGAAAATTGTACAGTCATCGATTAAAAAACGACTTCTAAATTTTGATACTACAGCCTGGACAGTACGCGTCCGCATGTTACGTATGAGCACCGTACTAGAATACAGTATATTGTACAGTATAGCGTATTATGCTGTCGTTTGCAACTTTGTATTATCAATTTATCACTCGCTCATGATTCCATATGGAACGCAACCCATACGGCTTCACTATACCCTACTGTACATGCACAATATTGAAGAGTAAAATAATGGGTTATCAATACACTTTACACTACAAAAAAACTGAAGCTAAAATCACGTCATTAAAAGTGTCCTATCCAGCCGAGCCGGTGAGCATTGCCATTGCTAATACACACATAATTGGTTAATTATACTCGTATTATTGGTACCAATTCGATTTTATTACATTTGCTGGTACTTTACTTAAATATAATAGTTTCAGATAAACAAATTTATACATCACTATTACTTTGATAAAAACTAACATGTACAATAAATAATAATATAATTATCATATTACGGTTGTATCGAATAATGATAGTAGTAGTGCAGTAAAGATAAACAGTAAAACAGATGATATCACAAATAGACAAGGTAGAACATGATGCCCTATGTCAAAAAAATTTCTTCACTTTTTTATCATATAGTATAAAATTTCAGACGTATTGCTGTAAAGCTGAGCGACAGTAACCCTTTGAGAATTCGAATCCTATATCGATTGTATTATCGGTGCAATTTGATGACTGAAATAGATACGTTAAAAACCCTTCATGTAATTGGTGTCTTTACAAAATTACAAATAAAGTTCGGAAATCCAATCTCAAAGCCCTTCTTGCAGTACTTAACAGGACTTTCGATTAGAATAGGACGTATTTCTTGGCAATATATCGAGTAAATATCTAGCATAAATGTCATTTTATACATCTGCAACTCATTACCACTTACAATGATCACGATTAGACACCAATATTTCTCTACCAACTTACGATAGGGTAACAATAACAATACTGACTGACTCATCAAATTATTAATATAGGATAACATTAATTTCCAGATAAAAGAACTAGATTAAATCGGAAATCTACATTACATACTGACTTAGATGATCTTGAGATAATAACGGATCGTCATCCTGTCCTAGGTGATCACTAGCTATGTTGGTGGATGGTAAAGAGCTAACATTATTCATAGAAAAATTTGTATCTTGCATAATCGGTGACTGATTTGGCTTATGTGTCACCGAGGCCGGAGACTTGTTCGGTATAGGTGAAGCACCGATTTGATAAGACTGAGCTGGCCTTGGCGATAGAGATATATGAGGAGGTGAGGCCATCATAACATTAGAATGATATGACTGGTTTCTAGGAGATAGCGCTGATTGTGCACCATGAGCTTGTTGATTGGCCATTGTAGGTGACATCACTTGTTGTTGCTGAGTTGGCGTTATACCTGCGCCACTTCGAATTTGATGATTTTGAGGCGATACAACAGAAGCATTAGGCATTGATTGAGTCGGAGACATCACCTTTCCTTGGTGATTTTGCAGTCCCCTTGGGGATAATACATTGCCTTGAGGTGATACCATAGACGACGCAGGCAATGATTGAGCAGGAGACAAAACTCTCTGAGGCAGAGGATGCATATTTCTCGGAGACATAACTGGCGATTGTTGTTGAGATACACCGGCTTGCGATGTATGAGGAGAAATAACTCTATCTTGAAAATTTCTAGGTGGTATAATGATACTTCTTTGATTCACGTTCGGTGGTGCCTGAGGCACTGAAGGTGTTGATAACACTCCTTGTTGAGATGCTGATAAATTTCTTGAGGACACCGCTGGATTTTGCCCTATAAGTCCTTGTGAAGACGAAATAACCTGTTGCTGTGAAGATACCACATTACGTGACTGAAAACTGTTACGCTGCTGGGCAATTCCAGCCGGCGGTCCATGGGTTGACTGAGTTGGTGACATGACTCTTTGCTGTGGAGTCATAGTATTTAGTGATGTCTTATTAACGTTTTGATGCAATGGGCCTTTTACAACGCGTTGCTGAGACATTCGTGGGTTTTGACCCATAACTGGCTGCGTCATAAATCTTTGTGATTGTTGCACACCAGATGGTTGCTGTTGCATAACCGAACCTGATTTTATTTGATTATTACCGTTAATAGGATTCGATGAAATCATTTGCGTCGGATGTGACGCTTGCAATTGCTGCTGCGGCATCTGCACCTGTCGAATTTGGTTATGTTGAAGACCTTGAGGCCGTGATTGTTGTTGCAGCGGTTGTTGAAATTGTTGTGCTGCCATTTGACGTTGTGGTGGTTGCATTTGATGCGACTGTTGCTGCTGCTGTTGTTGTTGTTGAAAATGTTGCCTATTTGGCTGATTATTCAAGCGTTGCATTGTTGGGTTAGCTTGGCCAGGATATATTTGCTGCTTATTCATTTGTTGTTGCAGTTGCACTTGCTTATTGGGAAGGAATTGATTTGATGGATCTTGAGCAGATTTCACATAGTTTCCAGTCATACTATTTGTTGGGTTCTGATTAACATTATTAGGTACAGAATGTTGATAGTTATTTTGTAACATCTGTAGCATTTTCTGTTTTTGTTCTGTCATAACTTTAGGCGCTTTTGAAGGATCCATATGTTGTACGGCAAGGTCATTGTTTCGATTTAAATTTCTATTAATGTCCGGTCGTACAGGATTTCGATAAGGTTGATAATTATTTTCTGAAGATGTAAACGTTTGTCGCCCAACAGCAGGATTATTACCCAGAGATGATGGTGACTGTGAGATCAACGATGGTGATGCGTTTCGTAATTGCCCTCTACCCATACCAATTTGCATTGTATGAGGATTACGTCCTTGTTTTAATGCGTCCTTAGAGCCGATGTTGTTAGGTGGTCCACGAGAAGGACCACCCTGCATCGAATTATATGCAACTTGACTTCTAACAGTTTGTTGAATAGGCTCTTGGGAGACAAATTGGTTATTGTATGCAGGAGTACTAGTTTGCATTACAGCCATTCGCCTTCTTGTCCATTGATCACGTTGCATCTGCTGCATACGTAATTTTTGTTTAATACTTGAACAGAATGGAACTGGACAATGGTTATCGTTACAAGTTTTTGCATGATAGCAACAAAGTGCTATGAGCTGCTTGCAAACATGACAACCAGAGTTTTTCGTTTTACAGTTCTTACTATGCTGAACTATCCACTTCATTTTATTACAACTTTTTACATCGCATCCAGGGCAAGTACAAGCATGCTGCAATGACCAGACACATCGTTGTATTGATAGGCGTCGTGATTCTTGTGGATTTCGAGATTTATCATCACCATTACATTCATTCCCTAAATCTAAGCCCAATTTCTCCATTTTGTGTTCATGTCCAAATTTATCATAACAGGATAAACATAAATCAAAGTCCTAAAAAATTCAGGATAGAAATTATTACAGACATATTATCATAATACTGATGCAACGATATACTTACATCACATATCGAACAATGGTATCTTGTTTCAACGTGATTACTACAATTGTTACACGTGTATACGAATCTGTCTTGCCCTTGATTATGCAATTCTACTAGCATTGCTATTGTCGAGTACTTTGCTCGCCTTAATGAGGAAAATTCAAAGTGCTTTTCACGAGCTAACGTTAAAAATGCATCACGACCATCCATTAAATCACAAGACATGACTAAGTCTGGATCTTTTATATCTGGTACTTCTTTCGCCTCTTCCACAGAGTATAATCGGATGACAAAGAATACCTAAAGATGTTAAACATAATGAAATAGGGTTATGTTTCTTCAGTTATGAAAACAGTGAGAATAGCACTGATAATAAAGAACCTCTTTATGTTTTTCCATAGTTGCAAATAGCCGCTGCGTAAGATCCGTTCCAGCATATGGATTCTTTTTATTTTTTCGTGTATTATTTGTCTTACTTTTGCTATTTTTCTTCATTTTCCCCTTCTTTGCCGTTTTTTTCGTACCATTAGAACCCTAAAACAATGAATCACGAAAGCATGATCAATACTTGATCTAATCTATCTAATATCGAGCTTTCTGAATAATCCAAGCCACAGCTAACGCTGTTGTCTACCTGTCCAGCAGCTTCAGCCGCCGCACTCGCCTTTCTCTCCTGCTCTTCTTGATCTATTTCCTTAATATTCTCTTCTAGAACATTTGGCCAGAAATCGCCCTCGAAATATGCCAACTGATTAGCACTGGTAATGTTTTCTTCCTGTGACATTCTATGGATATCCTATAAGTCAATAATCGATAGAAATTGATATTTATAATTATACGCTAAAAAGATTGTCTCGCAACTTAAACTAACCTTGTAATCAACAACTACACTCTCTTTCTTGGCCTTATCAAGCATCCTTTTGTACCACTCTTGCAGGCGCTTAGGTTTGGGTATCTTTTGCTCAGGTGGATGACAGTGAAAGATATAGTCATCACCTTCGCTTGGAGGACAAGCCCAAATATGTGCCATTGTATAACTAAATATGATAATAGAATAAGGAACCCTAAGAGCCTGCAAAATTTAATAACAATATCGAAGTTTAAACGCACCCAATTTTCTTAACAAATTCGAGATAACCAATGAGAATCTCATGATATACATCAGTTCGAAGATTGCTAGGCTTGAAAAAATGTACGCTGTCCAGATATGATACATATACTCGTCTGCAATGGACATAGAATATGGAAACGTTATCAGTTTCTTTAGTAATTATGATACAATGAAAAAGCCATATAAAACCGATGTTAATACAGTTGTACTACGAATGTTCATAATACATGAAAGATATCGCATCATCATTTAAAACATCTTACCTTTTGTTAGGGGGTGAGCAATCTGTTCCATATTCCTGAACATGCATACCAAAGAAGCATACATCTGTTCCGTCAATTTCTTCAAAAACGAATAGGGCTTTAGCACGATATGGGAATGACTCTGGAAATTGATCTTGAAATCTGTAAGAAATTAATACAATCTCTTAAATTCAAATGTATGAGGCAAAGACAACTCCAAAAGACATACTTACTTTGTCCTCATTCCCTGCTTCACCTCTACAGTTTTTTCAACATTCGATACCATCCGCACGGTAACATTACCGGCACCCTTGCCTTTTAAGAAATTATTGACTCTCTTTTCTATGTGATCACTTAAATTCGAATCTGGAAGTTCTACAAGAGATATTATATCTTCAGACCAATGTTACTTAAATAGTCTACGTACAGTTTAGTACTTACTGTTAGCTGAATATTTACTATCTCTTTTCCTTGATCCAGAAGTTTTCAAACAATGACTACATATGTACCTATCGTTAAATATTAAAACACAACTGCTCAAAAGGAGATCAATCTTTCCGACGAATTTTATCTTTTAACTTACCCATTAGATGATAGTTGATCATAGTGAAGGACACAAATGGAATGAAACTTTCGTCCACAGTCTATGCAAGCTGTCCAGCTGAAATCGTATCAAGGTGCACCTTAAAACACTTTCTGTTATGATTAGCTAAAAGTCAAGGAACTTACGGTTCAGGTTCTAAGTGATCATTTGTTTTCTTTTTAAAGTATTTCTTCGGTATAGCACTATCAAGATATCCCATACTGTTAATTAGTACATGTATACACAGTGACAAATAATAGGGTAAATATGTATATTCTGTATTACAAACTTTTTATTTACCTCTGAGGGATGATCGGGTCATCTCCTATTCTAACATTCTCACCTTCGATTTCACTATAACACTTTTCACAGAAATGGTATCTACATTTACGATTAGAAATCACGTTATAACATACACGTAGATAGTGTGATAATTGTAATAGTCTAATTTTAACATTACGATACCTGTCTTGATAAGTCCAATAAACTTTGTCTCTTGGGATAGTACACAGTTGTTTTCCATAACAACACAATACTTGAGGGTTGAAAACATACTGTAAAATAGTTATGGCATCTTAATATGTTATCTCATAACGACGTAAATTCAACATGCTTTCGAATTATGCTGTATATCATTATTAATGATGTAAAGGAAAGTACCTTTTTCCCGCAACAGTAATGAAAACCTCTCATGACAGGGGTAATTTCTTTTTCAAATAGCTCAGCAAGCTTTAACGTAAAATAGAGATATATTGAATCAGATAATTGTATTGCTTGCTACCAATATGACAAGTAATAAATGTTACCTTAGTGCACTGCTTGTGGACTCTCGTATTTTTCTTGTTGTATAACCAGGCATTTTCAAACATCAACCACATATCATCACAAAACTAATCCAAACAAAGTTATTATCAAAAACTTTTTTTAATACTTAATAGAGACAGTAGAGATAAACTGAGCACTTACTCCCCATGGGCTTTTGTACATTCCTTGATGCAGACGGCGACTAATTGTAGATAAATCCATAGGATGCTTTATGATATCAAAATAATCCTTTCAAAAGATAAATGCGATCGTTATAAAGAATCAAGCATATAGCTTGATAAATATTACTTCAACATATTTTCATTCTAGTGCATACTGGAATATTCAATACTTTCGGATCAACCGGCTCTCTGAAAGGCTCAGCATCAGCGGAGCTAGATAACTTCTGTAATACTGCCATCAAGGGTTGATGCAACTCCTCTTTGCTGAACACTGCAATGGTAATGATGAGTTAATAATGTACTACCACATATTTATTCCTTTATAGTTACAAATCCAAGTAGTTAATAAAGCAGTACTTTTCTTTTCGGAAACAGATTTCCGTGAATTCGACATTTCATCGCAAGGGGAAGATACCCTAGAAGAATTGTTGGACGCCGAAGGATCACCACCACGAGCCTATTTATACGAGCGCAAATACCGATGCGAATCATGTGTGATTAAATAGCCTGTTTCACCTTGTTAATACACCATACACAACTTTGCAAAGATAATTAGTTTATTGAGAATGTCTACCTTCGTGTTCGGTAAGGCTGGATTTAAATTTTGAATCAATTGTTTCGATATCGGTTTATCGTTGTTTGCTAAAGGCACTTGAGAATTTTCCCGATTGGGCAAAAAATTTACTCCTTCTTTCGCTTCAAAAATAATATCAACGACTACTTTAATGCTATAAACTTCATATCAATACACTAGTAAAAATAGTTACCTAAACGAGTTTTACGTTTTTCTTCCAATTCCTTCTTTATCTTGTAGATTTTCACGGCTAACATTTGATAATACTCTTCCTATATTTTTAAAGTTTGTTCAATTACTTAATGAGCAGCGTATAATTGAATACTTTTAATCTCACGCTACTTGGAAATAAACTACGGCTACCAGCCAAAACAACAATCCATTACCTTGCTATTAGCCTTTTGATACATATCACGCTCTACGTCATGTGCATACGTAATCAGCCGCACTTTGCGCTCGTCTTTAATCATAATTGCTGGAGGTGGAAGGATAGCTCCAATCCTAGTTAGAGTGACCAGAGTTTGTTATCTTACAGTCCAAAATAATACTAATCAATGTGACATTAACCTCAAACAAACAGGGACTACTTACAGTTTTTGCGCCATATGTTTTCTTAAACTGTTATGTATTTCGTCCCTCCATGATCTCGCATGATTATTAATGCTTAAAAATACGGAGTCAAATTTATTAATTGTAGCACAGGAAGATGAATATTATTTTAGGAATTAAAATAATAACTTGTACGCAAACTACTTCGTAATAATTGATTACCCAGACTTGGCGTCTACTGTCGCTGATATGAAACCTGCGGTACGATTTCCATTAGCTATATAAAATGATTTGCATGCGTAGCTTAATAACAAATAATAATTCAAGAAGCATCAGCAATTCAAAATAAAAAATACTTACCCAACATTGTTGATGTTATGCCGTTTCTAATAGCTAGAGAGAATATTAAAAATGTTCGTTAACATATTACTAATATTATACATTGAACCATATCTATCTTTAGGTAATACATACAGGCATTTGCAAATTGCATCATATCAGGGCGCAGCTGCGGCTTCCGGTTAGTAATCAAATCTATAGTATTGAAGATGCATAAAAATAATTAAAAAATTGATGAAGAAACCAGTAATACAATTGCATAGCAGAAGGCTATTCTCACGTTGATTTGGTCCCTTCAATATTCCGCATATTGGACAATCAGTACGAGAACAATTCTTCCAATGTGAAATTATCTGGCGTGAGGACGCACAATATAATACTACAAGATATTGAATAGATCAGAATACTTAAATCAAGCGCTTACTTAATTTTTAAATAATTCATAAAGTAGTAAAATAGACAAGCGAACAAGTATACGCAAATTCACATATCTATTATATAATCCTTGCATGGCTATTTTTACGGTGGAAAAAATTGACAGTAAAGATTTGTTAGTAGGGTTTTTATTTATACCTGGGCAGGATTTACCCTCCTGACAATTTGACATATGGGCCAAAACTCCTTTCATGGAGGTACAATGAGGTATTTCGCATTCTTTACTAGTTTCATTGCGGCTGTCTTTTCGTTGGCATTTATGAGCGTGGAGTAGAAGAATTAATTGCTGCTGGAGTAATTTACATTTATCCGGATCGTGAACGGTGATATTTGGCTGAAAAGGATTAACGGTATGATTTAAAATGTCATTGCACAAGGATTTAATATATTTGATTACACGATATAGGCTGAGAAATGAAATGCTTATTATAAACAAATACGAGTAATATTACTTTACAAATAGAAGGGTCAACAACATAAAATAGTACAGGATCGAAACTTTACGGTATCTGCAGTTAATAGAGTAGTTATACCAAATTTATCGCACATGCTATTAAATGAAAATGTGCCATTAATTACCAATGGAGTGTCTTTTAAATCTGTAGGGCATACTGAATTTCCAGGGTTAATCGCATGACCATTGCTTAACTTTTCTTGATTAGAAGAAATGGGAGATCTACCGGAAGACTAAATGTAGAAAGAATAAACAAGATGCGGCGGCATTAATCAAGACAGCACAAGTGCTATAGAATCATCGAGATTTATTGTATAAGCACTTCTGGATAAAAAGATCAATACATCTTCAGTTTCACATTTTAGGACAATTATACCGAAGAAAGATCGCGCGATACAGTAGCATTAAATATAACTCTTTCAATTTAATTAATTTATACAACTGATTAATTCATCATCTTATCTTAATACACAGTGTAAAGATGATATCATATACGAACCATGAAAAAGGATTTATCATAACTATCAGGCTCGCTTTTGACTATTGGCATAGCAGCAGACGGACCCAGCCTCTGCTCATTGCCAACATGTGGGCCATTGATATTGGCTGTGCCGTTGCTAAAATTATTAATGTCGTTTGCAAACGACATCATGGGCGTAGCCATACCAGCCACAGGTGGCGTCACTTGATTACTTGATGGTGTCGATGGTGCTGAAGTCGGTGCATCATTGTTATTGCCGCTAATATTATTTCGGTTATTGGTATTATCATCATTATTGTAAAGTTGGCCACTTCCGATGCTATCGCTAGAACCTGATGATGCTATGCCATTGGTCTCCGATATATTAGCTTTGCCTGTCGGCTGTAGAATATCATCCGGTAATTCATCCTCAAGATCATATAAACTAGATAGCTCTACTTCTATCAAAGTCAAGAAAATGATACAACATAAAAATGTTGCTATTGCAAAGTGTTATTTTGCAAGGTAGAAATGCTTGTCCAGAACCGTACAACATTGAAAAAGCAATCAATGAAAAATCTATCCATGTTTTAATTGACTGCGAAACAACATCGTTGCAAGTCAAGCCAATTTATTACATGTACTATTCGGTTAATAGAACCTCTTTAGCTATAGACTGGACTTACCATACATAAAGTAGCAAATTACTATCAGTATAGAAGAAATATTTTTAGTTTTATAATTGAACTGTTGATCATACAGACGATTGATCAACAAAAGATGATAGCCTGTTTGAAAATAGAGCGGAGCCATGTTGGAAATCTGAATTGAAACCGAATATTCAGGTATGCTCTTGTTTTACTCTGAGTCATGTACTTCAGTAAGAATACAACGGATTTTAGTGTCTGGTAATGTAAGACGTGAAAGTGTACCTATTCCTAAGAATGGCTGACAGGTTGGTAAGAAAAGCCTTGAGCTTTCTCGAATTTTGGCTCGTACCATCACGACCTTATAAAGGTAACAGCGATGGTAGAGTAGAGACTATGATAGAAGTCAAAATTGGAAAAGGTTTCTCTTGACATCAACTAGTTCTATATAGTGTAATACGGTCAAGATCGCAGTGACTCAAAAGATGATTTTGAATACAATACATGGAACTAGAGCTGATGATCGTAATGTAGGCACTATATTAATGCAAGGCTTATCAAGCGATCAGGTGTTGCTATCATTCAAAATTGAGAGGCAAATTTCATCATCCAGTTACTCACTCCTGACTGTGTACAAGCGTACAAGGCAAATGTGAAAATGCTTTGATAGAGTAGAGTACGATACGCATTCGTATGCACACTCTACTGACTACAGTGCAGTGTAGCACTATGTCACTCAGTACTAAAACGTAGTGTAGTGTGTGCATCGGTAAGGCGGAGTTTTATGCTCTTGTACTGCAGTACTGTATCTCGACTACAGTGTCAAGTCCAATAGTACTGTAGTAAGGCAAGTCTACAGTACTGTGGACAGTAAAGTAGGACGACCAGGATACTGTACAATGTTCTATACAGTGTCCAAGTCAGTCTATTGGCCTATGGTGTTTGATAGCCAATGATGATGATCCGAGAGCATCAGTATTGTCCATCATCTACAGTACAATTACTGTGCCTACAGTGGGATACTGTACACTGTACGGGAAAATGTCGGAAAAAATTGAACCTTCAAATCTCAATCGGCGGTATCGATTTTCTTCCTTAGTAAGCAGTTTATTTATTATTCAAACTTACGGGTACTTTCCACGGGAGATACAACAGATGAAGGCGGCGATAACCGGGGTTTCTTGATTGGTGGAGCGATGTCCTCAAACTGTGTGTCGGTTTTCTGACTCATTGTTAATGTAGAGAAAACACTGGAGTCGTAAGCGACAACACATACATCTGCAAATGAGGGGGAAAAAAAAAAAACCACTTACTAAAACAGCATGAAAAATGAACAAATCATCACATCCACACAATATCCAACAATAAACAACTATAGCAACATAACGAGTACAGTAGAAGGTAAAAGGTAGCTTCCAATAGCACCACAGCTAAATTGTAATTCCATTTTTACTTTTTATAACATTGTAAATGGATTGATTGCTTTTTTTACTATTATTGGACTTTTTTCTACATCTGTTTATCGCTGTCACGCATAGTGTGCATGTATCCATTTCCAGCTGTACAAGACACATGACTGTCATACACTGTACAATAAAGAGTTTCTATCTTCAGATAAACAGTCCAGGACGTCTAGTCTAATCACTGTACAATCCTACCATGATGCTACACTATACAGTCAATTTACTTTCTGATCCAGTCCAGCAGTGGTTACCGTACTGTAGCCTATACTGTGTTGTGTCAAGTGAAAATTGTAGTAGACAAGCTATAACAATTAGTGTATGAACTCAACATAGTATACAAGCTGTAGAGGTCTTGTGATGAACATGTTGAGTCACTACCCTGCAGTCAGCCAAATGATGGTATTGGTTATCAAGTCAACGGTCATGTTAGTGCTCAATCTGTCTAGTGACAGCGATACAGTATAGAGTTTTGTATGCAAAGGAGGAGAGCATCGTCAAACAACAAACACGAAATGAGAGAAAAAAGAATTTAATCGAGTATTGACGATGACTGGATAGTCATGCAATGGCTAGTAAAATACAGCAGGCTTCCTATTGGTATCAACATGTCAACGAATCCTACAGGGAATCAAAATACACCAATTTCAATAGTAAAAAAAATTTCCACTTTTACCATGACGGTAGCGCACCAACAGCAAAGAAATAGGATAGTAAGCGATATCACGTCGCTCACAAGAATATTTTCTACAATTAAAAAACAATTATCCAGGTAGCCGCGATCCAATGACTTTTCTTTGCAGATATTTCGTCGATGTTTACAACTTGTACAAAGCAAGTGATAGCGATGTTTTATCAAATGAAAGAATTTTGTACACTTTCCTAGTCCTAATTCTTACTTTGCGAAAATCCTAAAATAATACAGTACTACAGTATAGGACTGTGTCCCTAAGTGACTCGACTTGGTGCTCTATTGACAAAGATAGTCGCTGACCGCAGTACAGTGAGTCTACAGTGTACAGTATGTCCACTACAGTATTTTCATTGTTGCTGCCAGGGTCGGGTACGGTACAGTACAGTACAATACAGTACACTGTACTGTAGATTGAATCCTAGTACTGTACGGTACAGTACAACTTCTTGGTTTTTGTGAACGGTCAGTCAGTGGTGCGTATCGAATTGTATCCCTTCCATTTTCTCTATAGTAAACGCTGTTAAAATTGAAATTTCTTGACCCATTTTGTTGATCAAGATTTGAACATTTGTGTGTCATGTCGATGGTTCAAGTCGATTTAGTTTTAGCACAGTAAAGAAGTTGAGGTCTTGATGGTTGTATTTAGCTAACTTGGTTTTAGTTTTATTGAACCTCAATGGTTATAAAGGAGGGTTCCTATTGCAAGAAATTTCCATTTTAACAGCTTTTACTATGGAGAAAATGGAAGGGATCTCATTTTCATGCCCATCAGTTTAGAGAGTATACAGTACAGTAGACATTAGGGCTTTTTCTTCTTTCTTTTATCCCACTGCGCTGCGGTGTACTGTACTGTACTGTAGACGGTAAAAGAAAATGCTAGTGTTGCAAATTACTCTACAGTACAGTACGTGTTGTACAATGTACTGTACAGAGCAGCCGACCCTCCGAATTATTATCACTACGGCACTGCCCCCGCACACTATACTGTACAGTACTGTACAGTACGGTACAATAGAAATCAATCAAAGATTTTTCTTCTTTTATGTACTGTACTGTACAGTGTACAGTACACTATTTCTATTTCTTCATGTCTTTGGCTAACAATCAACATGAACTACCAGAACTATTCTTGTCAGTTGTCACTGTAGCAGTCTTTTGTACTGTGCACTGTACACTGTACAGTATCGTACTGTAATTGTAAAAAGAAATTGGAGAGGTTTTCTCTCGCCTACTGGATATTCTTTTCTTTTACCTTTGTAGGTAAAATGAAAGACAAAAAATGGCAAAGCTCATTCAGTGACGGACTACTTAGAAAAAGAGCGACAATAAGTAGCCTTTCAGTACAAAATAATGTAGAAGCTCATCCATTTTCCGATCGTCTGCTCTACCATACTGCATCAAAGCGAATCTACAGGCTGTCTTGGGATGTCCATTGGGGACAGTATAGCGTACCGTTGTAGAGATGCGATGCAGCTGAAACAACTAGTAAAATAATCGTCCAGCCTAATTGGACATACGTGAACTATCATTTCCCGACCGTACCCTGTCTTTCTTGATTGTCCTTGGTTCTAGTTACAGTATCTTGCTACGGTATATTGTACTGTAAGTCGACAGTATAGGATACAGTACGTGAGTACTGTACAGTACTGTACTGTACAGTCGATTATCGTTCAAATGAGCCATGTTACTGTTGGATACTTTCGGTAGGGAATATTCACATTTTGCGGGGGACTAAAAGGGCCACTTTACGTCCGTCTCCCTTAACACCGTAACTGAAAGTGTATCCAGTGAAAACTGTGATACCAGGCACGACAACTTGATGTACTGTACTGTTATTGTGCGTGGGTTGACGATTTTGGACGAATATTGACTTTCTTCTGTCTTTCAACAAGTCCAAGACGTCTTGAGTAAAGGTAAAAAAAGAAAACCTAGCTATGATTCGATGAAGATGTCAAGACTTGCTTGTCCAGTACAATGTACTGTACGTCCATTCGTGTTCCAGTGCATTACTATGGATTGCTAAATACTGTACAGTACACTGTAAGGGAAGTTGCGGTGAATCACTACACGACCTACAGTACAGTACAATACTGTAAGACCGTGTACTGTACACTGTACAGTACAGTACAGGATATCAATCATGGCGTCCTGTAAATATTCTACAGTACTCGAAGAAGGCAAAAAGGAAGTGCAACGGACCGACTCCTGACAGACGTGAAAAGGTCTAGTCAAAAATACAAATCATACAGTACGGTAGAATTGGCAGAAATGACGTGCAGTTTTTTAGGACACTAAGTACAGTACTATACAGTATTAGCAGAGAGAGTCCCTACTATGGGATGAAAATGCCTTTGGTTTTTTAAGGGTTAATCCCAGGCCCTCATTACTGACAGATTGACTGCCATGCAGACACTGCCACTTACTTTCGGATAGAAAACTCTCTTCCGCTTTCGTTGCAAAACACGGCAGTGCACACCATGATACAGTAGAATATCATGGACTGCAACGACACCAATACAATGCAACCACGAAAAGCTAAGAACATGCATACTGTCATTATTATTCTTGCTAAACTTACAGGAACAAATTCAAGTAGTCGAGTATATTCGAGGCAAAGTGGCTGTAGCTCTTTCAAAGTGTTGCGCCGATAGAGAAAGGTTGCCTACTTCCACCACTACTGTCTGTATTGCTAAGTAATTCCGGTACTAGCACGCTTTTGGTGACTTGCCCAAACCATTCTATTTCCTAGGCGATGATGCCGTCTGCCTGTGCCAATCGGTATGGACTTGTTTCGCTAAAAAACGTGGTCTTGACTCCCAAGTAGTTAGAGATCCAGTGTAGCAGATGCATGTAATCGCGATAGTACTCTATCGAGCATGAATGGATCAATACAGCAATAGTGTACAGCTTCCTTCTTATTCACTTTGAAATTCGAAGACAGTTCTTCTTGCCCAATCCGAAATCTAAAACATTATTTTTTTAAAATCCAATCTACAGCAGATGATGCCAATCAAATAATTGTTTACAATAAAAACAATGATTCTACGATTGTATTGAATATTGTATCCGATAGGAAATCAATTTTCTCAATAGGTATGAGTGTATCAGGGAATGGATGGTAGGTAGAAATTCACCCCGTTATATCAAGGCTAAACATCAGCAATAAAGGTTAACATTGGTTCAGCCAATCGATATTATGCTATCTTTGCTACTTCTCGTTTAAAATGAAACTCAGTGGATTTACTGTAATATTGGTCGGAATCCATTTATTGTTGATGTTGTAATCAGATATCTGTTTGGAGTGTTCTACGTAGATATTTGATAAATCAACTTCCAATTGAATTCTTCTGACCGTGACTGTTGAATGGGGGAGACTATGGGGCTAGTATAACTTCACATGATGGATAAAAATTATCCTCAACATTGAATAGGCTAGTAGTCATACTGTAGACTACTGTAGTCTTCACTGCCAATGGGTAACAATAAACTTTTCACAAACAAGTACCAAAGCCATCGCGGACTTGATTATTCTAGTAATCTTAACTGTTGAACGAGAAAGGAAATGTACTGTATATTGATAGTATTAAGACGATTTGATAGGCTAGACTTCGTACACTGCTTTTCACTATCAATTGGTTAGAGCAAACCTTTCACAAGGAAGAATAAAAAGCCATCAATGACTTGATTCTGGTAATCTTGATTGTTGAACGAGAGGGTGAAATGCAGTTTGTAGTAGGATACAGATTGAATATTATATGAATACTACCGATACAATATAATAGGCAACGCCTCATATACTATACCAGTTTTCACTGTCAATTGGTAAGAGCAAACCTTGAAATAGAAGAAGGAAAAAGCCATCATTAAGAACTTGATTGCAATACTGACTGTTAAAGCGGAAAGGAATAGGATTAGTGGGAGAATATAGATTGAATATTCATACTATCGATAGGATTCAACAGACTATTATTCGTATACTAGTCTGCACGGTCGATTAGTAAGAGCAAGCATTTCAATAGAAGAATGAAAAGTCCATCATGTGGTTATTAATCGCACTTGCAAAGGAACACATTCATGTTCATGAGGGGCAATCCTATCGAGGGTACTTTTGTTTGAATCAAATCATGCTCTTGATAAACCGTGATCAAATAATGTTAGCGATTGCTCAGTTTTTATCGCCTGATCACTATAAGCAAAATAGGCATCGTAAGGGACCTCTCCATGTAAAATGATTTCTCAAAAATAAAAAAAAATTGATCTATAAAAAATCTTTCATATTTAAGGAATCATTTTTTATCGACCAAGTCCCTGGCATTGTACAATCATTTATAGCCTTCCTATAATTTAGCACTTGGATATCAAAGCCATGGACTACGAGATACACCCAGATCGTATATCTAGTAGTCCATGCCAAAGCAATTCTCCTCAATCATAGTAAGGCCTGTAAGGATAGAAAGGACCGTTCCAATACGGTATATCTTCATCATAAGTCAATAGAAATGATATTAGGTGCAGTGTGTACGGAATAGATGTTTATATTGTCAATATTAATTACGTAAGAGTATAATGAATCATTATATCAGAAATATAAATGAATAATACCACCATATGGTATCGATAGCGGATTTTATATGTCTAAAAAGTCAACTCATATATACGCGTAGTATAGTCAATAGGCTGTTCTTTCAGTTATAATCTTGTAAGAGTTCAGATAGGCGTAGAATTTTATAATATTAAACTCAAGTTTTTCTACCTTTTACATCTTGATTACGGTAGCCCTAAACTCGTAATTATTAACACGATAATATGTTAGATGCATGCACGAAACTAGAAAACATCTTTACCTAGCTATAGTACCGTGTTGGAATAGGTGTAATTATTATTACAGGGATTTGCTACTGCTTTCGAAACTATCAAGAGTAGTAGAGTAGGAGCTATCAAAATCACAATATGCAGAATTAACGGACAAATTCTTTTCAATTTAAAATGTACAAATTGTCGATCGAGCCATAAATAGCGCAATTACACTTAATGTTAAACCGATCAAAGCTTATAAAGAAACAGAATTAATTGCCATCTAAATACAATAAAATCTATCCGTCCAAGATGAATCTTCTAATGCTTTTTAGTTATGTCATCGTCAATTGGATGCTTACGGTTACAACAGCAAGAACGCAAGGTAAAATGATAACCAAATTGATTATTAATAATAATGTCTCATTTATCCGTCAATGATTATTTCAATCCTTATCCATGGATAATTAAACAGAATTAAAAGTAATAATAATTAATATAATTATAGTTTTGTGTTATAACATCTTTAATAAGATCAAGTAACGTACTGTAATGAGGTAATGCAAAATACAAAATTTTATCTTTTGATTTTGATATTTTTCATATTTTCCAATTTGCTCCAACGACGATTGGGTATATTCACAGATGTAATAATTACGCCGCCAAGATATGTAAATGTGTTTTATGAAGAACAATCACCATTAGCTATTAGTCCTAATATCGAGCTGACATCATCATCGTCTCAGTCAGCTAATACTTCTGATAATCAAGTACAAATATCGAATGCCACAATAACATTACAATCTACATTAAAGAATATAACTCAAAATGACTGTTATTGCAATTCCAATATTTATGGCACATGCGGTGTTGACAGTGCAACCATTACCGATATCCTCGATAATTCAACTATAGAAGGAAGTATTCAAAAAGAATCTGGTTATTACTCATTTAATGGCAAGGGTAGACTAAAATATCAGCAAAGTTTACGCCTTTATAATCTACCTAATAACTTGATCGTCTCCATTTGCTTTCGAATTCAATCTAATACCCGTGCATGGTTAATAACTACTGTTGCATCAGATGACAACCTTCTCGTGTACGGATTATATCTGTACGCTGATCTCAATCGTATTCTATTTCGCTATCGATCATCACAAAATAGCTATTATTCATTCACTTTTAATAATGTCTTACTTGCACATGACGACTGGCATAATCTGGTCTTAGATATTAGCTATCCAACAGTAACATTAAATGTACACGGTGAGACAACCTATACGAAATCTTACACTCTAACCCAATATATGATTAATAAGGAGAGTATAATTTATAGTGGCTGTCAATCGGGTAGCAATTTTGATCAATGTCTTTATGGAGATATAGCCAAAGTCATGATGCGAACAGGCGTATTAGATCTAGCTAAAGTTTCTTTTCCATTGGATATTAATTCTAATAAACGACCAGATGCTCAAGGTATTATCAACTTTGATGGCACTGCATCTAGCGCTATGCTAGTCGATCGCCAAGTAACTCCATATCGATTTACAAATTATATGACCCTATCCCTTAAAATCAAACAGGAATTGGGTAATGATGGCGCAATCATCTCTCGCAATTCCGCTCCAGGTGATCAAATAGATTACACACTTTTATCTCTAGGAAGTCAGGATATCATTGAATTCTGGTACCGAAGTACGCAAGGTTTCAATTTTAATCAGAAATCAATACTAAAGTACAATTTAACTGAGAAAAACTATGCAATCGACGACGGAAAATGGCATAATTTGACGTTACATATTCAATATCCTAATTCAACATTATATATCGACACTATCGTTATTCAACAGCAAATGCAACTTCCAGTCTTAACTAATAGTCAAAACGAAAACTACAACTTACTTTTTGGACAGTATTCGAGTGAAGTAAGTAATTTCTATCCATTCAAAGGATCACTAAGTCAAATTATAATTCGTCCTGAATATATCACATTAAATCAGATATTATGCTTACAAGCCGGATGTCTTGGATGTAAATGTGCTGGTCAGTGCACATTCAAATGCCAGCATCAATTTATTTGTAAAGCAAATATATATCGATATCGATCTTGTGGTATATTAAAACAAGGGCTGGATATTGGTCAAGCTATACAGCAAACAGCTGAAAATTTACAACAAGATGTAGATAATAGTATTATTTTCAATGGTACCGAGGCATATATCGTCTCAAATGCTAGCCAACCTTTGATTCTAGATAATCAATTAACCATTAGCACATGGCTATGGCAACCGATGATTAATAATACAAATCATCGATATATTTTAACAAAGTCTACAAATGATCAAATAATTTTTGGCCTAAGCCTCGTAAGCAATGATACTGTAATTTTATCTTTTCGTCAGCAGAATGTATCATTCAGCCTTCAGCAAAGAATAGATAACGAACGTTGGCATCAACTAACTATATCAATCTCTGAAGGCTCTGCAACATTATATATTGATCATGATCTTATAGGTAAAGTGCTATAGTATCTATATGAGTTAAAAAAATACTAATCGTGTGGATCTTATACCAATTAGAAGGATAGTGTATATTATCCCCTTCATCTTTATTAAGAATTATTAATAGGACAGAATTTATATAAGTACATATATTGAATGATTACCCAGTATAAGCAAGTTGACAATGTCTCTATCATGTAGCTTGATCATTTTTCTTAGGTATCTTCATAATACAATAGTCTATCATCTATTAGTACCTCAAAATAATTCATTTTGACTTGGAATATTAGAAAATGATAGCTGGTAATTTGTTGATGTTGAATATTAATATTCGTTTTTTACCTTTCAATTCATCCAAATTACAGATAGTCAGTCTATACTTGACAATATTACTGATGATGGTAATGGTGTACTCGTTGCTGGAGCTTTATGGAATAGTCCCAATGCAATGGTAGGGTATTATACCGGACGTCTGAAAGCTTTAGCATTCGGCAATAAAGCGTCAACAGGTGTTGCAATCCAATGTTTAAAGACGTGCGGACAACAATTACTTGTAATTGATCCACCAATAAATACGAACAACACAATTATGGCATCCTATGATCAACAAATGGCTAAACTAACTTTACAAGGAGATAATATACTGCAAAATTATGCAGATATCATACGTAGAATCTATTATTCTAATAGTTACGAGTCACCAAATCCAATTTCCGCCATGACAGCAGAAATTTTACTGTATCCAGATGAATTAACGCAATTCAATTTGACAAGTTCAACTACATTTACTATCAAACCAGTTAATAATCTAGCACCAATTATAGATTTATCTGGGCCTGATATTAATTCTTATGATTATACCACAAATTTTATCGAAACACAACCACCAGTACCTGTTGCATCGTCAGTTGCACGCATATTTACAAGGAATCGATTATTTACAACGATGACCACTTTGATAGTGCAACTTATTAACTTTCCAGACGGCAATCATGATCAATTGCTATTTCAATCACGTCCTAATATTTCTATTGCAGCAAGTGATTTAACGGTTGATATTAGTAACGATTTTCATAATATTAATATCAGTGGACCTTCTACTTTGATCGATTATCAAAATCATCTCCTCCAAATTTATTATAACAACACTAGAGATGAACCAACATGTCGATCACGTCAAATTGATTTCTACGCTACGATTAACGATCAGCGCAGCTATATCACTTCTGCAAAGGTCTATGTTTACGGCTATAATGATAATAAACCGGTCTTTAACCAAACAAATTACTTAGCCTCCATGGTAGAAAATTCACCACCAGGTATATTTGTTGTACAAGTCGGAGCAACAGATATTGATGCTTGTCGCGGCAATACTATCAGTTATGCAATTGTTCAAGGCAATGAAAAAGGCAAATTCACTATTGATGCTGTTACGGGTTTAGTGACAACAACCCAATCATTTGACTATGAACAACAGTCATCCTATAATTTAAATATTTCAGCTATAAATTACGATGAGCAAAAGGTATTGCAAGGCTTTACTACTCTATCCATTTCGATCTTAAATATAAACGATAACGGATTTGTGATCAGATTAAATGGGATTCAAGATCCAAGCAATTCTCCATTTAATATTACAGGTAAAGAATAGTTTTTCTCTATTTGATTGATATGACTTTATGCTGACATTAATAAGATAATACTAAACTACTGTAAGCCATAATAGCATAAGATCAGGAGTCATATGCTGGTAGCCAGAGAAGCCTTCCTATGCCTATTTTGTTACATTTCATTTTGTATCTTAGTCTTTTGATGCTATCAAATAGATTTGTAGTTGAAATTCTTAGAATGTACTATCGCTATAATAAGTTTAGTGACGACAAAGTAACAACTAGAATATGCCATTTATGCATAGATTATTTATTTTACCATTTTCATAATGTTTACTCACGAGAGAAAAATTAAAAGATTTCTACTATAATTTTTAAAATGCTCTCTTTCCAGGATATAATGCTTCTTTGGACTATCTTGTCATATTCAATGATTCTAAACCTGCACAAGGTGTAGCTGTTGTTGGATCACAATTGGAAATCACTGATGGAGATAGCATTAATCCGTATATTACTTCGATGGATATCATTCTAACTAACATTGATAATTTCGATAATGAATTTCTATTTCTCAATTTATCCTTACTGGAACAATTTGGAATTCAAATCCAGCTCATTAATAATCGGTTAGATCGCCAAAAGTCTATCTTACTAAGAGGCAATGCAAGTCATGTAGCTTATCCTCAAATCTTAAGAACTGTAATGTAAGTTATCCTTATATTTTTATAATCGGCTTGTACTATAATTAAAGCAACACATGGTAATCTTTTCTAAAAAATATTACCTGACTACTACAAGCAGAACTCATAATATTTATTTGATCTATACAAGCATATTTCATATTGAGGAATTTAGATTCCACCTTAAAGTCATCATAACAGATTATATTGACTATTTTTAACCGTTAATTTCTTGTCATAGAACTATTTATTTTATAGTTTAATTTCAGATTGACACTAAATGTATTTATTAATATCGATCCAGGTATTATTCCAATGCCACACAACTCAGTGGAGATGACAGAACGATTGAGTTTTTCGCTAGCGATGGTCAATTTCAGTCTCCGATTTCGCAAACTTATATCAGAATCATCCATAATGATAAATTTCGCCCTCAGATGATTCTGACCCAAAATAATTTCGTATTTACTGAAAATTCCAAACCTCTTGCTATTGCTTCAACCTTACGTATAACCGATAGAGATTATCCTTATTATAACTTGACTTCTGCATCTGCGTTTCTTGTCAATCCAGCGGCATCTTGTCTGACCAATTCTATGCTACAACTTTCCTGTCGCAATTCTACGAATATCAAGAGGTATTATTTCATATTGAATTTCTCGAGCTTATTTGTAGACATTAATATACATTACAGAATACGGAAAAATCTAATTTAAATAATAATTAATTATTTGCTCTATGTCTGCTCTTCTATAGCTGCAACGAAAGCTGTGGTCAGTATCTACAAGTTGATTCCCAAATAGCTTCTGAACTAAGCTTAAATTATAGTTATGTTGATAATATGCTCTCTCTATCTGGTAATAAATCACCGTTAACCTATGAAGCTATTTTGAGAACATTAACTTATACTAGTATCGCTATTGAACCTAGCGGTATTGACCGCCAAGTGCAGATTATTGTTCGAGATGAAGCTTTTACTAGCCTTCCAATATCGATTAATATTAAGATACGCTTAATTAACGACAATTCTCCCGTAGTGCGGTTAAACGGATTTCAAAGTCAGTCTAGTGTGAATATATCGGGTAGGATTTAAATCGACTTATAAGATTGCATAGCATTAATTTAGCATTAATCACTTACTAATCAATGCTGTAATTTTCATGGACTATTCTACTTTAGGCTTTCGATCTGATCGAGATTACTTGACTTATTACCATGATGTCTATAATGGAACTGCCATTGTTAACCCTAGTATAATTGGCCTTATCGGTACCAATGCTACAATTTCTGATTTAGATAGCCAATATCAAGTACGAAATTATATTGTTAATACTACCATCAAATTAATGGAAATTGAAAATATCGGGAAAGAGCGTTTAATCACAAGTAACAGTATTCCAAGCGGTTTTACTTTGAGTTATCCGCCAAATACCAATTATAACCAATTTCATATTAGTGTCAATGGTAATGGTAGCCACAGCGAATATTTGCAAATTTTTCAACTTTTCCGGTAAGTTATTTCGTTACGAGAGAAGTAGAGTATATTAATGATTCTATAGCATACACGGGATCATAGTTCCACATGAGTAGATTGATTAAAATGCGCATCGGTAGCTGTCGATCAATAATTTATAAATTTATTTGCTAAGTCGATACCACAAATATTGCACCAAGTGGATATCTAACGTAAGCCTAGATAAAAGTAATATCATTTTATTATAACAGAGATTTTATTATCGCATTTACAAGAGTGTTATTTGATAATTTTATAGTATTAATAGGCATTTATAAGTGATATTTACACTTGTGATTCAAATTGAAAATAACATAGCTTTCAAGTTTATGAGTTATTAAACTCTAAAGTATGCAACGTACTTAAAATCTTGATTAGATTAATATTGTTTTCCTACTTAAGCGTAGAAGCGCCATTAATGTCTCTGCTGTTAATGCTTGTATATATAATAGGTATCAAGCAATAGCTGCTAATCCTCTTGCAGGGTTTCAACGAACTATTTCATTTACTGTTAATGATGGTCGGCAGGAATCCTTACCTTCATTTACGTATATCCGACTAATTCATTACGATAAACTAAGGCCTACCATAACGTTGACTAAAGCTCGATGGACGTATACACAGAATGACCAACCTTTACCTATTGCAGAAGGTATTATTATCGCTGATCTTGACCAGCCCGAATTTCTACTGGAGGAAGCTGTTGTTGAATTGGTTCATCCTCTATCACATTGTAGCCATCCTCTCGCTATTGAATATGGTTGCCGGAAGCAATTTGATAATCAAATTGGACGACATTGCGATGGCTTAAGCGTTAACGCTCAAATTGGATTATGCATTCTTAGTTGTGGTCAGTATTTATCTATAAATTCAACTCACGTAAAAAATTTACCTTCGTCTTCATCTTCTATAAAAATTATCAACGAAACACCAACTCGACTACTTATCAAGGGAAACGGAACATCTATAGAATATCAACAAATATTATCAACACTAACGTTTACCGACTATTCTAGTGAATTGAAAACATCAAGTAGAAAGATTCAGATCTCTCTTCGTGATACAGTTGCGTTTAATACACCGACTAGCATCACTGTTGATGTTGTTAATAATGATAATCATCGGCCCTATGTACGTTGTAATCGCCGTACATTTTCTTTACTGCCAACTGCATCACGAGCCCTTGCAGTTGGTCAACTTGGGCCTATGGCTATTATTAATCCATCTCAACAGTTAATATCAGAAATTACCATTACTTTAACCAATATAGCAGGCCTTGATCAAGAGGATATTTCTATTATAACGCCTGGCAATGTGAATGTAACCCATTCAAGGAGAATAGTTTATAACATCACAGGCCAAACTACAACGTATGATCAAATTATTAAAACTTTAACCTATACGAATGATCAAGCGAATTTGCAGGCTGGTTGTCGTATAATTACTGCAACTTTAGCGGATCAACTTGGGAACACTGGTATTCCTCTTGATATTTTTATATCGATAATTCCTTATCCAACTAGTTTATTAGCGATTGCGTTCAATCATAGTACTGATTTAAACTATTTTCCGTTTAAATTCAATCGCATGTATTTCGTATTGCAGACCGGACTACGTATAGTTAATACGGTAGCCAATGCATCGATTGAATCGATCCCTATTGCAGGAATTACGATCAAATTAAGTGGGTCATCGCTTACTAATCATGATTACATTCGTCTTGATCAAGGCTTAATTAGGCGATTTGGTTTAACATTATCCGAATCAAGTAAGTGTAATAAAATTCTGTAAAATTGCTCTAGTTCTTGGATTCAATTAAAGTAAAATATCTTAGATATGCTATTGCTAAGTTAAGTGATTCTATTGAGTACACAATTGCGGTGTACCATAGATTCGATAAGATCAGTTATAGGAATGAGATCTATAAATTTGATATAAGCTATCATTAACAACTAAAATAGCTGCCTTACGATTTTATTATTCGCATTTTAATTTTTGAATATCGCACCGGAATCAGTTCTATAAATTTTATATAGGTTATCATTCAGAATTAAATTTCCGTCCTATGATTTTATTATTCGCATTCCAATTCTTGACTAGTGTACCGAAATCAGATCAGTATTATTAATGTTCACTTTCGATTTACAGGTGATACCTATCACATAAATATTACTGGTATTGCAATAGCTAGGGACTATCAACTTGTCTTGCAATCACTTTATTATGTCAATAATGCTACTATCAATGTCCCACCGGAATATCGTTATATCAATATGGCATTGCAGAATATTAACGGTAGCATCCAGGAAGCACAAGTGATCAATATCTTTGTCCATCCGATTCATTTCTATTTAACTTGCCCTGAATCAATAACCTTCATTATTCAAGTCACACCGCTACCATTTTATCCACTTCGACTCGTTCGCTTTCGTTCCGAATTAGGCGACCATGATATCTTAACGAATGCAACAGTCGAATTACAGGCTTATCCTAATACTGGCGGTAGATTAATTTATAACGGAAATGATTCCACTGGATTGGAGATTATGCAAGAGGGTTCATTTACCTACTACCGAGTAAGTTATAATTAGTTTCTCTATCCTAATTTAAGTAAAAGTAAAATAGAGTAGTGTATTATATAGATCTTGAAGTTTTCAATTCGTTGGCGAGTAATGGATAATTTTATCGATTTCATAAAGTCTCTAATTATTTCATATAATATTTTCTTCAAGAATATTCTATCGCAGGTGATGTATAGCAATAATTGGCCTTTATCTTCTTTAACTGAGCAAAATTTAACCTTTACTTTATCAAAAAAATTCCAAACACATTCATGCACTATACCTATGAAAATTACCCGACCTTACTCCCCCTACGTTGATTTAAATGGTCCTTCAAAAATTGGAAACCATTTTGCAATGACGACTAATTATCCTAATGCTAGCACATTATCAATTAAAATAGCCGCATCAGATGCAATTATTGATGATCAACCACAGCTCGATATCAATCAATTTGAAATTAAAATACAAATTACCAAGCCGCTGACCAACGGAAGGCTAGGAATAACCTTATGTTCAGGAAATATCACAGATGGTTGTCAAATTGGGTAAATTATAGAAATTGCTGTGATTCTTATTGCAATACATTCGCTCCAAGTCTAATAGTCTACAAATTGGTAGAGAATTCTTTTTTATACCTATTTAATTTTATGTTTTCCTTTCCTTGCTATTTCATAGCCACGTTGGTTATACTGTAGCAATCTTCTATAAATGGTGTTAATTATTCCTTTAAGATATTAATTTCCGTCAAGATACGTAGTTCTATCAGTCATTTTGGTATTCATCAATTAAAATGGATACTAAAAGTGCTGTATTAAATATCAATTCCGCCACGATAAATGACATTATTTCCAAGATTGTCTATTAGTTTTTTATTCCGTTAAAGTACCGAAGAGGATTATATCATAAATTTCATCCATCGTTTTTTATGATAATATAAAGTTGCTTTACATATCGATCTAATTACAATTAGTTACGTTACCTTGAAGATTATGGTTTTCATTTTTAGTACTGCTTAATAGCATATCAAGATTTTTTAACATTAATGGTGCGACCATTGAGAGCTTAACTGATCTTAAGTTAGAACTCCATTGTGAAAATAATCTATTTCTCTTTTTTTAGAGAATTTACCAATAATAGTCTATGGTGCCAATGTGGCACTACTTTTGAGGGTGCCTCCATTACAGTGGATTCAAGTTCTGATGGAAGGGTCTTATATTTACGTCAAAACGTATCAAAGCCCTTCAACAATGATACTTTTGCTTTACTTCTTCGTGATTATGTCGTTTTCATGACCGGTCTAATGGCGCCTGCAAGTAACTTCACTACAGCGCAAATAACTTTCTCGATTGTCTATAACGGGAACACCAGTATACCAAGTACTGCAAGCATTACTTTCTTGACTGCTTCCTTAAATCCAACAGTTTGCCTAGATTCAATACAGGTACAGCTATCTTTTAAATACATTGCTAGCCTAAAAGCTGATATAATTGCATCTGTAGTTGTAGTTTTCCATTGCAATAAAGCGTTAGTGGACGATCAATTGCCGTAGCTGCAGAGTATTTTAGAATACGGTATTATTCTGGAAGTGATTTTCATATGGCTGGAGCCTGGATGTATTATCTTTTCTTTTTATGATTTAAAATTTGTTCTTGGATGAGAAGCCAATCAGTGCATAATTTTTTTGATCGAAAAATATTATTGTAACTGCTGCAAGGATTTCGATCTTACATACTTATATCCAACTTTAAACACTACAAAAGGAGGTTAACTTCCATAGTGTGTCTTCTTGTAGTCTCGAATTTTTCTTAGGCTGATAAATTAACATTGAAGTCTTTTACTTTCTGGATATTAGAATTGTAATTACAAGGTAGAAATTGGCGAGAAAACAACGTGTGTTAACGTTATTCCTCCTACAATTCAACTCCATTATAACTACTTGATATCCAATATCACGGCTTCATTGCAATACGTCGATCCTGATCAAATATTAGCGATAAATAACACGGATGGATTTGTCATTCAACAAGTTAGTTTATAAGCCTTAAGGAGTATCAAAAAACTTCGTATTAGAAATATTATTTTCTACTGTTAATTCTATAACGTGCTTTATCCAATTTTAATTCGCTTAAGACAGTTAAGTATTTGAGTAAAAACTGAGTTTCGTTTCGTAATCTCATTTCCGTAAAATTATTATTTTTCTTCCAGCCTAGCAACAATACCTTAATCATCACTAGTAATGATGTGGCAACATCACCTGATCGCTTTCTGCTTCCACTACGAAATTTGCAATATTGTTATTTAAAGATAGGAAATATTATTGCCAATCAAGCCGATGTATCTAATAAGTAAGTTTAAGATAGGCCTCGAACCCAAATGAAATATTGGTTACTGTGATTTCGTATGGTTTATCGTAATAGCGTCCTATCTTAGATTATTACGAGTTTATCATATACTACTAAAAGAGAATCTAGGATTTCCCTTAGTAATATGCACTTATGTCTCTATAGATGTATAATTAATGGCTAGAATATTCTTTTACTTAATTTTGTGCAGTGCTTATGTTACATCCCTCAATTACATATGGAATTTCTCTAGTTTTTTTGCTTCCTGTGCGAAAAATTAGTCAAAATTTTAATATAGCTCTCGCAACAGTTCTTCATTTCATAAGGCTTACTTACATTGAAGCACGAAAGTAGAATAAATAGATTAGCGCCGTATCTTAGATTATTATCATGTACTACTAGAAGAAAATATAGGATTCCTCTAAGTAATCTGTAGTTATGCTTCTATGGATGTATAATTGAGAATAGCTACTAGCTATTCTGCTATTCAATGTTATTCAATACTTATGTTATATTCCTCAATTGCACGAGGAATTTCTTCAGTTTATTGCTTTCTATGTAGAAATTGAGAAAAATAGTCAAAATTTTAGTATAGTTTTTGCAACGGTTCTCCATTTTATAACGGTTACATTAATGGATGGAAGTAGAATAAATAGAAAACATGAGCTAGGATATATATATATATATATATGTATATATAATATACTCGTATCACAGTAATTACGAGTAGAAGATTGTTTAGGCACGCAGAAATTATTTCTCATCTTCCATAGCTTAATATATGAAATGGTAAAGAAGCTTGATCCCCTAAATTAATGTTATGGATATCATTACCTTGATGGGCATTAACTAATTATTTTTTGGATCATAATGTTGCGGTAATTATAGCATTTAATACGATTTTATTTACTTGTAATTGCTACTAGATTTGTAGATATTACTGCGACGGGTAGCAATGGCATAACAAGTAACACTGTACAAAGTGAAATTACAGTTAAGTTATCATGCATTAGCCAGAATATTATCCAAATCGAAAATTATCAACAGCTGAAGAATGCCGGCCGCTGCCAAGAAGTACAAGAGTTAGATATTAATTGTCTAGGAAATCAGCAAAGCTGTGATATAGATTCTCTCAAGCCGTTAGAGAATATTACCGTAAGTAGAGACTTATACTATCTCTATTTTATTATTTGTTTAATAAGGAGTGACAAAACGTGCTGAGGTATTCCAAGCCTGCTTCATTATAATAATCTGCTGTTTATTGTACCGTATTACTCTATTTTATGCTGATTTGCAAATAGAAACTATTTTTTATAATTTAATGGCAGTTAAATTTCATGGCTTCACTAGGTTATTCGGGAAGTTTTACGTATTCGCGGTTTGCCAATCGTCGATTTAGCTGGCTTAGAAAATATATTGCAACTTGGTGGCATTGAAATTAATGACAATTCACAATTAATTAGTCTTGTTGCTTTAGCAGCTAATGCGCCAAATAATACCTCCGTTTTCGTTAACGACATTGCTAGTAGAGCTATTATTCGCTATAATAATCAATTAATCGATATTTCTATCCTACGTCGAGCTAAGGCTGTTTCAGGTATTGAAATTAATAACATTGTACCTATTATGATTAATATTTTCGTTATTAAGTATGAAATACGTCACATATTGATTTTTGACCTTTTCTAGTGGATTTACAATAGAAAATTGTCTAGTATGAGTAGATAGATCTAAATGATAGCTAGAATTTGTAAATGTTGTAATGATATTTCGCAGGGAATCTACACCTGGAAGGAAACGAAAATCTATATAATATATCTGCTTTATCCGGAATTCAGGAAGTCGGAGGAAATTTATACATTGGCAATTTATTCATTTCTAATTTAGACATTTTTCAGAATTTAAAATCAATTCGAGGGTCCTTGTATCTCTTTCAAAATCAAGTAGGTTATTAATAAGTAACAGGATCAGACAAATATAATTTATCGTCATACTTTAATAGACGATAACTAGTTACAGTTTAGTGAGAAGTATCCAGTTAGCTTGAATTTTCAGTAACGGTATAATTTAGATTTTACTGACAACGTAGCTGTAGGCCATGATAAATTAAAATGTAGCTGATCTAATTGTATATGCTATAGCTGGAGTATTATTTAATTTAAATTTATTCTTATGTAAGCATTATCAACCTTATTACACTAAACTGCAAGTCTTGATGTTACAAATACATCTGCAGAGTAGATAAATCTTAAAAGGAATCTAACTATAGAGTCAATTGAACTGTAAAATATCGACAAACTTAAAGCATGTTAAATTCAGCTAAGACAGCGTGGTATTATTCATGAAGTAATAGCTTATGTTAAGGCTGTTTTGATAGGATATTATAGCTCTAAATATTTATCGGACATAACTAATTAGCATGTTTGAGGTTGTGTTTAATCGTCATGCTTTTTACCTGCCATTCTTTTGATTTTTGTCAGAATTTAGTCAACGTCAATGGCTTGAGAAATGTACGAAGTATAGGAGGCATCGTATTTGTTATGCTAAATAATTTATTACAGAATCTAGATGGAATAGCCAATTTAACAACTATAGGTCAAAGGGTTTATATTCAGCTTAACAATAATCTGTGCTTTGTTGGGAAAGAATTAGTTGACGATCTTAATTTTTGGCAGGTAATATTAATTTCTTATAAAGAAAAACAATATTTAATTCTAACTTTCGTTAACTTAATTTTTTTCATCTTTCTCTCAATCTCATTCTTATGAACGTGTAATATTTTATGATGTGCTTAATACGGATCAGACAATACAACCCGCCGATGCTGCAAAATTAAATTTCGTTGCATATAATGGAGATTGCCCTAGTTACAGGAATTGCACGAATTACGGGAATCCATGCGCTGTCTCTATCAGCTCGCTATGCCAAAACGCAAATCAAAGTTATTCCTGTAACAATAACTAACAGATTATTACATTGCATTTATAAAGTTGATGGTGATGCTTCATAATATTTCAAGCTGCTGACCTTATATTTCTTTGTTTTAAATAAATCAATATTAGGCAAAAAGACTTAAAAAAGTAACCGTAAATATTTTAAGCTTACAGTACCAGAAACCTAACATTAGCTGATTGAAGTTACTGTAAAAGCTATTGATAAGAGATAATGTAACATAATAACAAGTAAATGGAAAATATTTATATAAGAGTAATTTCATATTAATTAGCTAAAATTGTTTTTAAGTAACCTACTTCATACTTCAGTGATTTTAATTCAAAGAGTAAAATGATTTCAGAAAATTCTTTCTTATTGTATAATGTACTAATCATGAACGAATATGGCATTACAATATCATGTTCATGTAAATGATTGTAATAAGTTATGTTTATTAATAATTTTCATCATTATCTAAGTCATGTTACAGTTGCAAGTTTTGCAAAATATTGAGATAATATACGCATACACGTACGTATATCAATAATTTAGGCTATTAAAATTGACTAATAATTAATACACATTAAAACTATTTTTTGGCTAAGCATTTCAATATTTAATTATTTAGATTTATACAATATTGACCGGCATATTTATAGCAAATATTATTCATTATCTCCTCGATCTTCATTTGTAGTCTCGATAGGGGGGATATCTGCGTGTCCGCTAATGCGCGATGCTAGGCTACGCTTCTTTCTCGGCTGATATTAATACAAATAATAAATAAAATTAACACTCAATAAAAGCTCTTGAAGGTAATCCGGCTATAGAAGACTGACCTTCTTTGGCTTCTTTACACTATTATGGATTAATTCGATATGTCTCTTTAATGATGACTAATAAACAGATCATTAATGATTAGTATGATACTACAGGCATAGTGGTATTTGTAGGTCACGATATTGCAAAATTCTTACGATATTATTATTTACTATATAATACCAAGGATAATTAGAGACTTGCCTTGTAAGGAAATTGTTCTTCACATATTGTACATGAAAATAGTCGATGCTGTTGGTGATGGGATCGAATATGAGAAATCATATTATTTCGCTAGGTGGTTATCAAACACATGCAGTATATTAGTCAGGGATGGTGGTAGATTTCAATTTACGACATGACACAGTAATCGTAAGGACAATAATTTACCCGAGTAAACTGACGATTACATATCGGACAAGGGAATAATATTCTTTCTGCATGATGTATTTTAAGATGTTCTTTCAACTGTTAATTAGATTATACACAAGATTATATATTATATCTGTGGTGAGACGGAATCGATATGTTGCATCACAGTGGATATCTACAAATACTGTTAAAAACTTCCTTACCAGTCTATTACTGGAAAGCAATTTGCCACACTCTTTGCATTTAAGTTCTAGTGATGAATAATTAAGGTAAAATATGTCAACATTTACTTTATTATTGCCATCGCCTTTACTATTTGTAAGGTGTACAGCACATAACACTCTGCATATACACGTACATCTTTAATTGTTTACGTTTTTGCTACTCACCTTTAGACTTATGGGTGCTAGCTATGTGTTTCCTTAGTAATAAATATGTCTCACATACTACAGAGCAGTCTTGGTATGTGCAAGGGTATCCTGGTAATGTCATGAAAATTAGTTATTCAGCAAAGATTTTATTCGTGTGTTTAGACCAAATGAGAAATTTAAGTTGCCATCGACTTTAAAAAAATATATATACATATATACGTGTATATATAAGCAGTATGAGAAAGTATCTGTCTAGATTACCTTGATGAACTTTTTCATGTCTAATTAATTTGCTTTTGGTTGAAAAAGTTTTGTTACAGTCTTTATGTTTACATGTGAAGCCGTTATGACGATTAAGCTGCTCGAGGTTTTCTTCGGTTTGAAATGACTATAATTTGATTGATTATATAATTACGTTATTGCTTACAAAAGTACAGTAGAGTATAGTACATAGGATAGATTATTAAGTGATTGTAGCAACTTTGGTATACGCATACGTATGCAAGAAAGATTAAAAGTGAAAGACTGAGAGTATTACCTTGCAGTTACTTTTCTGATGACGTATAAGATTTGATCGGTACATAAAAACTTTACCACAGGAGCATACTGATGCTGGTCGTAACGTTTGATGTAGAATTGCATGGCGCTGTAAGTGATATTGCCTAGTAAATGTCTTACCGCAGCCTTTAAATGTGCAGGAATATGGTCTCTGAATAGTAACAACATAAGAAAATTTACAGTTAATATTAATTCTAAGCAAATTACCATTTGTTGTTCTAAAATTCTGCATTAACCTATCGTCAAGTATTCTAGGTCAATACACTTTCCTAATGGAACCCATACAAGAATATACATAGATAGAGATATTGAATATACACCTTCTTTACGCCACTCATGCACTTACTGTATAGTGAATTAGATATAATCAAAATGGCATCGATACGTTTGTTACAGAATTTATAAGTTAGTTTTACTATAGTCAACTCTTCCCCATGTAGATTACAGTCTACACGTAGGTTATGAATGAATACGTTAAGATGATAATCGCAAGCAACATTTCAATATTGATATCTAACATTAACAAGCAGCATAGATAATTTACAGCCACAAATAAGAACTAGAATCATTACAACGGTTGATAGACTGACCTCGCCACTATGGATAATTGAATGTTGAGTAAGATGAGCTAATTTTTGAAATGATTTTTGGCATCCATCATAGCTGCATGTATACATGTTGATAAAAAAATAAATAATAATGCTCGAATGGACTCCAGCTCGCTTGCTACCATCTTAATGAAGCGTTGTCATGGTCAAATCATCTGGAATAGGATGCTTCATGCAAGTTAACCAATACTGTCGCTCTTGCTGTAAGATTTTTCCTATATCTAAAAATTTTTCGATCAATGCCGCAGCTCGGAGCATTAATTATCGGCTGATCTTGCAAAGCAGCTCCACGAAGTGTCGGTAGGTTGTACTATAACCGTACTGTAGAGTACTGTAGTTACTATGGATTCCATGCCAGCGGATCTATTTCGTAGGGTGGTCAATAATTGAGGAGCCATAGACGACATTATTTTTGCTAATAATTTATAGTTGGTGCTGTAGTTTATCCTATACTATACTCAGTCAGTATATCATAGTAGTATACGGCATCTCGCTACTGAAAATTGTGCGTAAAAATAATGTCACTACAGGTGTAAAACCGGTGTCCCTCCCCGAGGCGGATCAAATCAACGTCATCCTTATTGCGCATGACTGCAGAAATGATCGTACGTTACTCGTATCCTAGTAACTGGATCGGGTGCACAAAGGCTAAATCGTTGATAGTGTTGCTACGCAACTTAGTTCTGCTAGAAGCAGAGAGAGATTTGACTATTTTATTTACAGTAGGACTGTTCGTCAAGATTACTGTGGTAGAGTTATAAAACTCAAAAAGTTACTGTAAGTTATCATCAAAAGGACTGAAACGATATCATGAGCGGTTTGGCGAGAGAAGTGATTAAGTGGTTACAAAGTTTGGATCTATCGGTGTCTGTAAAGTATCCAAAAAGGTATCAAGATAACAATTTTGACTATTTTAGTAGCGTTGACAGCTATTACATGCAATATACGCACTATTATTGCTGTAAATCTCGAATAAATCGCTATTATGATATTAGTATGAAGAAGGAAAGAGAGATAGTTGGTGAAAACGAATAGATATGATGAAAGCTATTTATTTCCATATTGAATACCAACTCAATCTTTTACTGTACTTCATTAGGGATTTCGCAAATGGATTCTTGGTTGCTGAGATCTTTTCTTGGTACTTCCCACAAGAGATACATATGCATTCTTATTATAATGCTCCATCCCTACCTAAAAAAATTGGAAATTGGTCTCAATTAGAAAGGGTAAATCGATTTTCATCTGTCCGAACTACGATACGAACTGATAAGAATGATATCACATAGCGTTAATTATGTTCTAGTTCAACGTTAGAGTAAACAAAATTAGATATTTGGTTTAGAAAATTACGCTAATGAATCCTTAATCTTGATCCTTTTAGTTATTTAAAAAGCATGGGATTGACATTCCTAAAGTATTAATAGATGGTACAATGCATAGTAAACCTGGTGCTGCCATATTGTTGGTGGAAAGAGTATATACAATTTTAACGAACAGAGCGTAAGTATTATATTTAGCTGTAATTACTAACTTAGATTATTTGATCTATCCGTATGCTGACTGCTATCTAAAACATGAAATGTTTTTTATGAAAGTGTTAAAAGAACCCCTGTAAAGCATGAGCTTGACTTTTCTGACAATGGTTATCAATCTGAATTACCACCACATGCAAGATCAACAGCGTCTCAAGTAAGATATCGTATCCGATTATGGTTATTGTATTAGATATCTTGACTACTTAATTCCGTTATTGATTTTCTAGCTCAATTTTAAATTTTTTAATACTATATTTTATTTCTAACTTTAGGCTTTAAAAAATAATTTGGCAATTACGGAATTTGACACTGACCCAGATCAAATTTTTCGAATGCAGAAGGTAATGCACGTGCTGCGTACGGTCAAAGTTTAGCGAATAAGTTTAATGTTAATTTAATTATTATTTTATAAAATTATATCTATAGGCCCAATCAATTCTGAATAATCATATTGAAAACAGAAGGAAGGAAAGAGAGGAGAATCCAGGTTTGGGATCATTACTTATATTGCTTTCAATGTTTTCTCTTTTTAATGGAATTGACTTTTACGATATTGTATTATCACAGAGCGCTTTGGCATTCGACCTTCAATTGGACAGCTAACTCCTCGTAAACTACCCTCTGTAAAGACAAGAAAATCTCAACAGCGTGACTCATTAATATACCCTATGGATTCTGCAAATGGTAAAGATCGCATTCAGTTAAAATTTTAAACTTCAAACATGAGCAGATCTTTTATTTTTTTTGATTAAGTGTATGTGCTATTTAACATATTGTAATTATTATTATCATTTACACAGGTGATGAAAGGCATTCTAATGATACAGTCGAAAGTGGCCAAGTTCATTTTACAGAAATACAAGTGAAACAACTGAATAGAAATGAGCAAAATGCTCTTCGTCAATCGTTATACGCTGCTTCTTAGAATGATTAGAAGCGTGAAATATATTGGAGAGGTATTAATGACCTCATCTGAGAGACAAATAACAAAGAATGAAGAATTGTATTGCTTATTTCTATTGTCTTACAATTAAGAATTTTAAACATTTAATGTAAATCTATAACAGCTAAAAGCAAAGATACTGTTTATCCATTTTGTGATGCAGTGACAATTGTAAATACACAATTTTTAGCATTTTACAGTTACTTCTTTTGATCTACCATTGATGAAAGTTATCTATTTAGCATATGCTTGTGTAAATGTAGCCTCATTTTTGTAGTATTTAGTCTCGGAAAGCATCTTTTAATCCTTAACATGTGAGTAGCTCCCTACCCTTTTGCAATTATTATTCAAATCCGTTGTCTTGTCCGTATACACATAGAGAATTATCTTCTAAATTTGAGATGTCGTTAATTTGTGAGAGTTTTACAAAATTCAGTATGATATGACAAACTGTTTTCATATTTTCTGCTTTGGTAGTAGGGTAGTGATTGTTGTTGTTTTAATTCTATAGTAAGGCAGGATCATTTTATACTGTTACTATCATCTCATAGTAATTCTGAACTAGTGTCAGGAATAATAGCCGACAAATATTATGATACGAGAAAGTATCTACGATTAGATTTCAGATAGACACGTGTTATTATTATTTAATGTCTATGATATTAGTTCTAAATTTGGAAAGTTACGTCTGTTGACTGAGTAAAATGGGGTATAATACGCAAGTGTATTATATATTTGAGATTCAATTAAAATAATTGTAACTAATTCGTATAGAGTATATCTATTTCTGTATTTCGATCCTGTAGCAATAATGTTGGGTAATAAAATTACACTTGATAACTGTTAGGAAGATTTTTAAGACGTGCAAGTTTATTAATCTAAACATCGCCTTTAGAGCAATATTTAGCTTTGAGGAGGTATTGTATCTCGAAAAATCTCGAGTATAAATATGGCTTAATCGGTTTGTACTGCAGAAGATAATTGTACTAAGCCATTCTATTATTTGTACAATTAATAATACTATACATTTAAGTTGTAGAACATGAAATATTCCAATTCTTCTCCATTAAAGTAATTGGATATTTTTGATGATTCTAAATGATAAGGCATGTCATGATTAGATTGCATGCTATTACTGCTCAGTAAAAAATTTTCGATAGGATTAGTATTTTAAGCTTCCAATTCATAGTTCTATAACTGCCTCCTTCTAGGGTTCTCAACTCACTTACTGATCACAAGAGGACGATAGCAAGTGCAGTAATTTTGATTATTATATACAATAAATGGATCAATTAACTCGGTTGGGCTTTAATCCTTTAAATTAATTAAAAACTGAAATTGAAATTACTTCAAGTCTAGGCCGGTAGAAAAGTCATCAGTAGTCGTCGCAGATAGATGGTATTTGCCGATTAACAGCATCATCGCAGAGGAATGAGTAGTCTACCGGCTGTACTATGTGACATATTTACGATTTACCATTCTACTATACTATCCGTTATAGCTGTAGATATTGCCGTGCATACAGATTTATCCACTGCTTTATAATCTTCTAATTAATCCATCAATTGATTGAGTTATTATTCTAGTCAGTACAGTATACGGAGATGGCTATTTTTCAGGCTATCGATTATCAGGAATTCAAGTATTGTAATCCTATTTACTTCATTTTAACGTTGTACTGCGGCATAGCGCAGTACAAAATGAAAGTACTGTTATGTATGATAGACTGGTAATGTCTAGGAATTAGGGCAGATAAATTACATAGCTGCCTAACTGATAAGATAACTATATGATACTAATATCGTAACTGTATTGATACGTTCACTAGTAATTTACTAATACGTATGTAATATATATATCACTTGTGGGAAAGGCAACCCAGAATAAAGAAGTGGACTCCACGCATCAGGCTACTTTGCAGTGTCTAACCGAGTATTGCATGATTGATCTAGGGTCGCGATAGAGAACATAACGAGTACTATCCATATATAATTAACCAGTGGCTAATAAGTACTAGAGAGCAATATTCCTCACTTTAGGTAAAGGTGCAACTTGTAAGTTATAATCTATGTAGGAAGTTCTAAGTGCAATCATAATAAGAATTTTAAAAGCTGCCATTGCAATCTTTGTTGCATGGTGACATTATTTTTGCTAGCAACTAGCTTCTTCGTCATACTACTTAGGCATATGGGTTACTTACTAGTGTAACATTAGTAACCCATGGGCCATGAGCGTGCCAAAATTGACTGTAGAATACAGTAGCAAAAATGATGTCACCTGACCCTTTCTCAGGTCTAAATGACTGACTAATACAGTCATACAGGTCTCTGTCATACAGAACAGTATTGAACATTACAGTACATATACAGTAGTAAACACAATATAAAGTACCGTACCGGATACTGTACAATGTACTGTAGTGCACATCGATTAAAATTGCGTGGAACAGGATCTCGTTGAAAGCTCGATCAGATTGCAAATGTTGAACTGATTGAACTCAGCAGCCCAATTCTGGATATAGCAATCCAGGTAAAGCAGCTTACAAACGATATACTAACCTATGAGACGGTGACGAATCCTATACACAATGAATCGTACTAGCGATCCTCGATGGCGTGATTACTATCATTACTGGTATAATAATAATAATAATAATAATAGTAACTATTATCCTTATTGCAACTGGCTGCCAAATTATCACACCATACCTCCCCAATTCAATCATAGTTATAATAATCATTATTATAATCAGTACTACTACTACTATAGTTATTATAATCAGTATTATTGGAATTATTGGAATCAAGTACACGATTATCATTCAGAATCACCCTCTGATGAAAGATGGCTACCTTATGGACATCACCAGCCTAATAAGGCTGAATACGAGTATGATCCTTCCCAATATAATCATGACGAGTATCTTAATGATCCATATCTAGTGAATAACAACAGGTTTTCAGGTATGCATCGTAATTCCCACATAGTGCACTTTGCTAGATTATTCTGTTTATAATAACTAGTACTAAAACTCAATCTAACAACGGGTGCTAACATCAGTATCTGATTTATTATGCACTGACATCGCGTCATTTTTATGATGAGAGAGTGTTTTGTACTGTCTAGTGGAGTCCTGAACCATTCATAGGCAGTGATAGTATTTTGTACTATAGCAAGCTTTCATCCTTGTCTGGTAACTGATGCATTAAATTAAAATTGATAAAAGATGACGAATTTACTCCATACTCCGATAATATTTACATGCAATAGTGGATCGTATTATGCTACATGCAGTATACGGACTAAGCACACCGGTGATACCGTAGGCGCTGTAGCATACTAATAGAGTCTCGTATATTGTCTTGTAGATTATATAATTATTAAATCAATATACAAATGGTATTTTGTGGAAGCATCAAGCCAAATGATATATATTTATTTATGAATAGAGACTACTTATCCTGCTGTAGAGGAAGAACCGGATGAAGTAGATGATGACAATGAAGGCGAAGAGGAACCAACATTTACCCTAAATGAAGTATTTCTAGAATATTTGATACAATCGGAGAAGCGTCGTCAAGGTATGAAATTGTAATTCAGTGATACTTATTTATCTACATATTGAAAGGGAGCTAATGTAGATAACGCTTACTTGTGATTTCATACAAGTGAAGTGAGTATAGCTACCTATTTTGCTATTAGAATCGATATAAAATTATTGTGAATGATTATGTAACGATTATACTTTGCCTTAAAAGAGAGGAAACTAAAAGAGAGACAAATGGAAAAAGAAGAAGGTACTTTGCATACAATATAATTTATTAGTACTTATTTTAAGTGTCGTGTATTATTAAGTATGCCGTTAGGTATTCGGTAGTGGCATCCGAGTCTTTGTAACTTTGACAGTTGATGAGTGATTGTAATAAAGTAATTACTAGCGTTAATAAATTACTCTTTGATTCATAGAAGAGAAAATGATACTAGGAGTAAAAATAGATGAATCTGCCGAAGATGCTACTGATATTAGAAAGGCAAGATTAAATGAAAAGTACGGTGATAGTGCTATGGAAATAGAGCAATTAGAAACTCAACTTCAACTATCGTTTAATACTTATTCTGATAAAAATCATCCGATACTATGGCCCGTTCTGCCCTTAAATTTACGTTATACGTCTGAAGAAGTGCAATGAAAAGATAAAGTAATGTATTTGCTATTTTACATTATGGAAGTGAGATAAAATACTTCCTTTTCGTCATAAGATTGTATCTTAGTGATCATTCTTTCTCGTTGATAAAAACGTTTTGTATCGTATTGTATATATATTCGTTTAATTTAATCAATAACTGTACCATTACCGTTATAGACAGCATATTGCCGCTATCTAAAAATTTTCTATGGTTATATCATTTCACCTTTTCTTTGTAATTGATTCTATAGGCTTAAGAGGTAAACACTTACGGCTGATTTGCATGAAACTGTAACCCTTAGTTTCAATGTTGGTGCCGTTTTTGCACATCTGATGCGGTTACCGCGTTGCGACGCGTATTTTACATATAAAAAATCTCTTCAGTTCGGATGTTTAATTAATTTAGATTATATCAAAGCAAGTTTATTTCATATGATAACGGTGTAGTGCTAATTGACATAATGAGAACTAGTACTTTAATATAGGTATTTGAAGTAAAATTGAAGCGTCTTTTCATATACTGAAATCAATTCGTATAAGGGCTTTGAGGACTTCCACTAGCATCTTGGGGTCTTGAACAGTACGAAATTGTACTATTGTATGCTTTCATTGTAAGGCTTGCATTGGACGTCACTGTATGGTTTATCTAAAATATAACTTAAAATACTTTTGGTATTCGGGACATAAAAGGGATATTTATTACATAATACCACATAAAACAGCAGCAATGATTTCCGCTGTGATATGATCCAAAGATGAATGAATGTACAATAAATATAAATCTATAAGAATTAAAGACAGTTTATGATTTTCTAATAATAGTAGTGTATTGCCACTGCTTATGAGAAATTGATATCAAGTATCAAGTTCATTTCAATAAAAGAATCAAAGTTCACCCTTGAAATACACATACATTGCCGGTTTTAATCTGTGCTAAACCAACAATGTCCACTTGATTACTTCGGATGTACAAATGAGGATCTATTACATAATGGAAGCTGTAGTGATTACAGCAGTGATTGCAAGATTCAACGTGTTCAATGAGTAAATGTAAACGATAATCTATAGAGTGGCTGATATACTCAGTTTTCAATAAGATAAAAAGCTAAAATTATAAAATGTTTAGCTAAAGTATACTGTAATGTAAACTGAATTTACTCATACACATACAATTCCTCACATTATGATGCATATACAACACAGGCATATCCTGACGTGTATTCGCACGCTTTATTATGAAGCAGTGTAATTACAAAAGGTAAGGTATGATTGAGATCAAAAAATCGCTGAAGTTAGTATATTGGTTAAGTCAGCCTTTGATCAACAATTTCAAGCACTACAGAAGACTCCGTAATAATTTATGGTAAACAGTTGCTATTTAAATCGATGTAATATCATAAGTACAGTACAGTGAGCCTTAAAGGCCGAGGTGAAATGTGCCTGTACTTCGATCAATTAGAAATTATGGGCATAACTTGTTTACAAAGTTTATAAATCGATATCCAAAGGTCCTAAGGAATGCAGGGCAACTTGGTCGGGAAGTTAGATACTCTATGGCCAAACGGTATTGATAGAAAACTTGCCTAATAAATGATCACATAGATGAAATGATAGTTAGTAGAGGTGGACACTATCTGCAGCATTAGGTCATTAAAAGTAGTAGTAGCTAAGGTACAAACCTAGAATATGGATTTCTTTGTGAAGTATAGCGCATACAAAGAAATCTGTAATAGACGAAAGGTAGCAAAATACTGCCACCACCACTGAAAAAAGATTTTAATTACAGATTATCATAATTACATTTGATGTCGAATCGCATAGTTATTCTAGTAATAGATAATCCTTTATAATCATATAGCTCCTTCGAGTGAATAACATACGAAAACAATTGGAATATAACCATGGGCATCAAGATAACTTCAGTAGACGCAGCAAACATCATCAACATTTGTTGCTTTTGATGAACGTAACTGGTTAATCCACGAAGCATCCTAGATGATAATGGATGTACAATGTAAGGATTAAGTTTCAAATGATATGTAATGTTAGCAACAGTAGGTACTATTATACATACTGGAATGATCCAGGGCTAGTAAGCTATGAATTTGAAGATAATTGTATGAGTCAGTAATAGTGGGTGAATCATTATAAAGTCTGACAAAAGTAAGTTATCATAGCTCTAGAAAATTTTATGATATAAAAGAGACCATACAAGATATTCAAGAGATGCTTACGTTTAATAGCGTAGTTGTGAATGTACAAGCATGTAATAGAGCAAAGATACCAACTGGAAATAAAACAGCTGAAACAGATAAAATCTTTAAGTTACCGCTTTTCATATTATAATTATTATTAATGCAATTGCAAATACATGCGCATATATAGTCTACCAATGTGTAAAATACTACTCTCGGATAAAGACACAAAAGCACAAATGAACTATTTTAAATTCAAAATGGTAAATCAAATAATGGTCAAGTTATTAGTAACCTTTTTACTTACGGGTTATCGGCATATGGGCCATAAAGAGGAAACAGAACAAAAGATAATGGAAGCTATCTTCTCGAACAAGTTGGTTTAAGTATTCGCGTGACATTTGAAAAGGCTAAAAGGAAATAACACAATCGTACTACTCTTTATTTTAACAGTTTCAAATGACATAAAAGGATGGCTGCCACTGTTCTATTACTGATGTAAATTGACTAGACTTGAAGACATGAAAAAGAAACAGAATAGAAGATAATAGAAGCTATCTTCTCGAACAAGTCGGTTAAAGCATTCGCGTGATATTTGCAAAGACTCTTACAGAAAGAATACAATCATACTAGCTTTCGTTTGATAGGTTAGGAATGAAATAAAATGATGAAGGTCTCCCGTCCCATTCATGATGTTAATTGACTGGACTTTAAAGTTGATGAAAACTTGAGGTACAATACAAAAACAGTAACTATATACCGTACAATAGCATGTAGAAGTACTACAACACATCTATTTAATAGTTATAAAGCAAAATTGAATTATTGATTTTGGACAGTAAACATTAGCAATATTGATTACTTCGTGTGTACGCTCATATCTCATTAATTCAATGGCTATATTTACCCACTACATGATAATCTAGGGACGAATACTAGATAAAAATTGATAGTTTAATGCACACAATTTTTTGGTTCGTTAATTAAAATTGGATTAACGTTTAATTTAATATGAAATCTACAATACGAACGTTGATGAACTATGGACAGGTACACTACTATCACAAAATACCCGTTGCATGATCATTAAATGATTTAACATAACTGATGTGAATTTTCATAAACATACAAGATGGCACATCAGATACTTAAAATTTGGATAGCAAGGCTTACAATCGGTAAGTACATCAATACACGGTGATTACATTGCTAGTTCTAATTACCGGAGAACGTTGATAAGTTCGTATGGAGGAAGTAATGGCACCACACATTATTGCTCTTCTGTAGTGTACTAGTTGAATTCTAGCGTAGAATAGGTAAAAAATTCATTTTCTCTTTATTAGAGCGTCTGTCTAGAGAATTTGATGGCGATACTATTTGCTCATTATTTCTAAAATTACGATCGTTTTTTCGTTATCATGGAAGTATTTTGTTGATTCTGTTCTTATTGCCTTATTCTCTATGCTCATATATATACAGTATATGCGAGTATACAGTACAGTAAATGCAAAAGAAAATTCCGACGTTTACAATAACTTACCCAGTAATAGGAAGAATATAAAAGATGCAACTCCATACTGTTACAATTCTGGAGATCCACATACAAGTCTGCAATTTATTCTGGGTTAAAAATTCCTATCCAAGAAGGTAAATGAACAAGGGATTAATTCAGAATTGATTGATTTTCACTTTCATGTCGTTTCGACTATAGTGGATAGTAGAGCTATACAGTTCCATCACGCATTGAACTATGCAATACACTAGAGTGGTGAACAAAGATATTCTCCTCGTTGCTCATTTATGTAGTGTCTATGCTCATACAAATTGAAGGATTTTTAGGATATAGTCCATATGAGAATTAAGATTGTTTCTCCACTAAAATACATATAGATCTCATTTATCTTATGGCAATTTTGATCCTATTTGCTGACAGGACGTATATACTATCCTACAATTGGACTGGTTGAGAGTGTTGATGCTACGATAGATAGTTATCGATTGCATCTCTTTCATAAGTCTATGGAACGTCATTAACTTGATGGCCTTAGCTACGCACGATTGAGGACCATCATTTAGAAATAGACAGTTTGATCCACGTTGATATAAGGACTACCAGTATAAATTGCAAAGAACTTGAAAAGTGAGGGAATGTAATTTACGCTAAATCGAAAAGGGATAGAGCCGATTGAATAGGTTAGTATCTCTATGACTAGTTTGCTGATCATTGAGTACAAGTACCGTCATTGTTGCATAATGCTATAGCACTGCAGTTAATACTAAAAGTTATATCAACAGTTACTCATTTATAGGGTGTAAGTGAAGGATTTTGATTCTTTCAGTCGGTGTGGAGAAGAAAATATGTAGGCTATCGCAATCGGGAACGATCCGTCTTTGTTTGGTCGGACAGACAAGGAAAGCGCTTTGCGGATCCCATTCATTTCACGTCCATGATCCTGTAGTGATGTCGCTGGCAGCACATTGATACTATCTACTATTTGAGTGATTGAACTAGCTTATTTTAGGATGGATCCTATCCCTTCGATTAGTCGTCATGATGACTGAATGGCTTTTAGTGTAGTATGATCCATCAGCATGATCACTTCTGTATGCTCTAGCTAATAAAGAAGCAAATGCTGCTGATGATCGTTGAGCAGCCATCGTCAATCCCTTTGATGAAATGGAATGGGAGACTATTGACACTACTGATAAGACTACAAAGAGGATACATCATCCATTGAACTTGTTCAATCCTTTTTTCTGTCGTTTATTCCAAGGATGGAATAGCTTAGTCGTCGAATGGCAAACTGTACAAGCAGAGGCATGGGCAAAGCGAAAAAGACAAATTGGAAATCAATGACATGATTGATGACTTAGTACAGCACTATCAACGGGGGGGGGGGAGACCAGAAAATAGTAGTTTCAATTCTTCCTTTCAAAAATTTTCAAGTCATGATCCTCTATGGGCTAAAAGCATTGGATGATGACTACTCTATCGTCGTTTATTACCTTCATAGATTGCGGCCTGGTGGCTTGCTGTTGGCTAGAAGAACTCTCCGACATGTTGTCTATTCTGATCGACTTTATGGAGGTTGTAGAGTGGAGACACTGTATCTATATACTGTATAGTGTATACTGTACACTGTACACTGTACACCGTATAATGTACAGTGTACAGTGCAGACTATGCTACAGTATTTTGCACTGGTTCAGTACAGTATGTACAGTACTGTAATGAGATCGTTGTGAGGTTGTACTGTACTGTACAGTAGAGTGAAGACACTGTATTTGTACGGTACACTACGGTATTTTGCACTGGTACAGTATGTACTGTAATAGGATCGTGTGACGTAATCACAAAGCATCATTGGCCCATTCGACTATGGATGACGATGATGGAAGATGGTCAAGTGTTGGATCATGCTGCCAAATTTCGAGAAATTTCCATGCCAAGTCAAGTATCGATTGGACTTTTACTGCCTGTACAATCTGAAAATAAAATATAGAAATAGGTATCTAGAGACAATCTGTCTACAGCATTGCACAGGGTACATGTGTCAAGACTGCTGCATTCAATCATGACTTGGATCATAATGAGTACAGGATGGAAAGTTGGCCGCACTTTCCTGTCTCTTTCCAAGTCGATGTTGGCCATTCCCAAAGGAAGAGAGGTCAAATATTCATTGATTGATGAATGAATAATGAATGATGACATGGAATTATGGTGTCTTACTGTATTTACGAGTATACAATAGTCGACGAAATAGACCACTGATGAAGCCAATACAGGAATTGCTGACTCAGTCGAGTCCAACGTCCGATGGTCCATCTATCACCAAAAATGACCTCAACATAAAACTGGTGTGGCCTAGGCTTTTCAAAGTTCAACAATAGCTCAACTTTCTCATACTCCAGCTGCAAATTACTGCACTTTAGTAAGCCTGTTTGATAGATCACGGACTACTAGAAATTTTCCAGGAAATATCTAGTAGTCCGGGTACACTGTACAATATAGGCTTACTATAGGAAATGGCAAATTTTTGAACTTTCAAAAGCCTAAGCTATACCAGCTTGACTCGCTTGTTACTTTTGTATGATATACAACTATAGACTTCATCTCCATGGATTCTACTGAGTTCGGAGTAATATTGCTAAATGTGTGGGAGCCTTATTAGATAGTCTATCTTACTGTCCTGCACAACATCCCAAAATGTGTAAAGCCAATATCGTATCTAATCGGTGAGCTATGTTGTCAACACCGGTTAAATCGCGATATCCATTTCATCACTGGTATACTGTACACGACATTCTGTTATACTGTAAGCAAAGCCAATATCAGCTGACTCAACTCCGTACTTCCTTTGATTGATGACAGTAACTAATTAATGTTATACGAGACCGCTATGACAGGTACATCGTCCGCAATGGCCAATACACAATTACCCATTTGTACAGTCGATCATTGCAAAACAGTGATCAATCAATCATAAATAGTTCAATTATCGTTCTAGCCGCGGAACCCAAGGGGAAACTGTGGAAGCAAAAGAAAGAAGGAAAATGCCAAGTTCCTGTATTGCAAAGGGAATTTCTATCTGCATCATATCTACCTGGGCATAATAAAAATCGAGTATCTGTTGATCGCTGATTGTGGATTATGACAGTATATGAGCTTAAGTGGAGTTACTACTTACGTCCATGTTTGGACAACGTCAACAATTAATGAATACGACACTGATTGGACAGTAGAAATGACACAATCATAATGAGTGTAGTGTTGTCCTATAGTACCGTAATGTGGCATTTTTACCCGTACATAGGAATGGTGAATACATTCGCTACGGCGGTATCGCGAAACTAGAAAGGCTCTTATTCTGAGCTGCCATTAAAGGGAAAATTCTCTTCCAATGGAGGCTAAATTTTGCCTGCTACTGCATTTGCATGACGTCATTCCTTTCCCTCCATGCCTCGAGCGCAGCTGCGCAATATCGTTCATACCATAGGCAATTGGGCAATGGGCATGCTTGCCGTAGGTCACGAGGTAAAGATCTCTTTGTCTTTCTTTTTCTTCGAGGTCACGAGAAGTGCCCGCTTAGCCAGGAAATTCGGGACCACTTCATTACCGTCACGGTCCGTTATAGTACCGGATCGGTCATGGACTCTAGGGCTGAACCGGACCGGGTTAGGTCCTGGTTATAAATCCACTTGGACTCCACACCAGTCCGGCAGTCTCAGTTCAAGTCGCTATGGTGATTTAGCCAATTCTCTCAGTCTGTCGAATCGGCTGTTTGTGGACTTTTATAGTAATTTTACATTGATAAAGGACATATTATCTTCGATCAAGGTGGTGTAGAGCTAGATCTACTTTAAGTCGTTGCTGTAGTCCATTGCAAGAGTTGCTACATTGCCAATTGGAGCCTATCACTACTAGATATACTGCATTGATTCTTTTAGCGATCTGTCAGCCGGTACTGGTCAGCCCCAACTCAATATCCTATTGGGACCCTACATCCTAATTGCTGTCCAGGCAAGCGGCAGGTGGGTGGTGCGCCGTCAAGAAAGACTTAATTAGAGGATCCTGTCCTTAACCACTTTCTCAAAGAGACGAATAACTCATTAAAATCGATTCATATCATTTCTCCAGAGCTGTGATACTAGCACACAACCATCAGCCTCTTACTGCTTAGTGGCACAGATAGGTAAAGTAAGATCTAAAATTAATCAATTAATTAATGATTGATCGATATCTTGGATACAAGTATCAATTTCATGACTGTCACGGAGTCGATGCATTAATTTATTGGCTATCGCTACAGGTGATTGCTCATTTGTCATATACGAGTAAAAGAAAATAGTCGTGATGGCTTCCAATACGACCACAACAACGACTGATCCTGGTCAGAATAATTCAAGCCAAAATGCTGCTCAAAATTCTACCTCACCACAAAATGATACGCAATCGAATGATTTAAACCTTTTTCGGAAGCAATTATGGCATGCAGCGGAGACAGGTAGCGGAGAAGAATTTGTAGAAACTATTCGATTGATTGCTAAAACGATATTTGGAAGTGATTGCTATTCTATTCAACCTCTTATTGTTGGTAAAAACACTCATGATGATAATCAATCCGATCAGAATAAAAACGATAAAACTCCATCACCACAACGTCAATTTTCCAATATTCTCATACGATCGAATGATGGCAATAAAAATGATAATAAAAATAATAACAATAATAATAATAATGATAATAACAATTACAATGAATCAAATGCCGTTAACCATGCTAGTAGTCAAATCGAAAAGGACAGGTTACATCAGAGTGCGTTAACTATCAATAAAGTGGGTTATGTTGACGAAAGGCTCAAGAATTCTAGTCAAGATAACCAACAACAGCAATCATCTGATCCTAATCAAGGTCAGACTGCACAATTACAGCAAGAAACGAACGATACTAAAAACGAAAAGAAAGGCGATAATCAACATGTTCATGATAAGTTGCAAGTGATACCTGACACAGCGGATACTAAACCAACGGCGAAAGATAGTCAAAGCAATCATGAAGCCGATAGAAATGACCCCACTCAATCTAATAATCAACTTGCCTCAAATAATATAAATATCGATAAAAACAATAACAATGACGACGATATCAATGCAACACAGAAGGATTCTTCGTTACAAAAGGAGACCCAAGGATTGACTCAACAGGCTGATCAAGTTCTCCCTGCTTCCAATCAGGAGGAAGTTATAACTCTATCTCAACAACATCGTCAGTTAACTCGTGATGCAACACGTACTATTACTGCAAACTCCAATCAAATATCATCAGATGTAGATGATGATGATGATGATAACGATGCAAGTGCTAAGTCTACCCGCAATGATGAATCAGCTGATGATCATAATAGTCAACTTGCCTCAAATGATATAAATATCGATAAAAATAATAACAATGACGACGATATCAATGCAACACAGAAGGATTCTTCGTTACAGGAGGAGACCCAAGGATTGACTCAGCAGGCTGATCAAGTTCTCCCTACTTCCAATCAGGAGGAAATTATAACTCCATCACAACATCGTCAGTTAACTCGTGATGCAACACGTACTATTACTGCAAACTCCAATCAAATATCATCAGATGTAGATGATGATGATGATAACGATGCAAGTGCTAAGTCTACCCGCAATGATGAATCAGCTGATGATCACCAGTCTTCATCGCAAGAGAATCAAACAACTCTAGAAAATAATTCCAATTCTGAGCTAAGCGGCACAACCAATGAAGAGTCAGCTGATCATGAACATGCTAATATAATGCAACTTACCAAGACCGAGCAGAATACTAAGGCAATTGAAAAGGAAAGTGTAGATGTTACTAGTGATGAAGATAAAACAATTAAAAAGAATACTGCAACAGAAAATGAGGATGACAACCAAGACTTGGATTCGAATGCTCTTACCAGTGTGTCAAGTAAAGATCAATTCAATCAAACTACCGCATCTAATAATTTAATAGAGGACGATCAAATTAAGAATTTAGATTTAGATGCAAAGGAAGCCAAAGCAAGTATAACTGAAAGAACATCCTCTGATAGTAAGAATGATGGCATAAATACCCAAGGTAAGAAGGAAAAAGTAATGCAGTAATCATAGCAGGTAATAGTTACAGTCAAAATCAAGAATCAATAGTTTTCACTTTGCTAATAATGCTTGGAATAACAATCAAAGAGATCTTATCGTCACATCTGCATCACTAGGAGAGAAAGATCAGCCAGAGTTTTCAGACTCCAAGGATAGTGAAATACAAGCAAATAGAACAGAGAAACTATTTCCTGCAACTAAGAGTAATGAAGATAGTGGCGAAGAAACGAAAGAGAAAGCTGAAGAGAGGTCAAGTACTAGTGCTATAATAGAAAATAAGTGTGATCAAGAATTAAACTCGAGCAATGCTAATGCAGCCACAATAAATGATCAGAAAGCTCTTGATGCTGTATCTGATACGACACAAAAGGGAGGTCAGCTTCAGAATTCAAATACAGGTAGCACTGAAATACAAGCAAATATAACAGAAGATAAATCTTCTGCTGCTAGTAATGATAACATTGTTACTAAAGATAAGGTGGAAAATACTGAAGAGAGATCAGGTACCTATACTGTGATAAAATATAATAAAAGTAAAATTTTAGATTTGAATGCGGCAGTTAATACTGTATCACTGTTATAGATAATATTTAAAAGAGATCTAATCACAATGTCTATAGCAATAAAAAGCAATGATCAACTTGAAGACGCTAATTCCAATAAGAATGGAAGGCAATCAAATGACATGGAAAAAGTAAGTTCTGCTGGTAATAATGATAACACTCCTACTGAAGATAAGAATAAGAAAACTGACCAATCCGCCGCTACTCGTGAAGCCGATAAAAACAATAAAAATGTTACAGAAACTGATAGTAATGCAGCCACGCAGACTTCAGCCAACGAACGTCGATTGGAATATACGCATGCTATGGTGAATGACTACAGAATCTTATGTACTATACTAGTTTTTTTACGAATTGATAGCAGTTTGGGTATTGTCATTAAATTCCTCTTCAAATTGTCTCAAAATGGTATTTTAATTGCTGCTGTTACAGCATTAATCTCATCCAATTTATATCATAATACTGTTATAGTTCGATAAACTATCAAGAAATGAAAGTTGATGTAGATAAAAATAGTGCTTTTAATTTACAGTGTATGCACCTTATGATGCAGTTACCAAAGCTAGCAGTACTTTACATGTCAATAAGTGTTACTCCATTTCAATACAGGCATATAAGCTTTAATAATTAATTGAAATATATACCAACAACTGAACGCGAAATAGACATCCGTATTAATAAAAATATATCTAACTCTAAGGGTATTTAATTCTTAACTTTTACACAGAATATGAATTTGATAGCAGCCGTGCGTGTATTAGTTGGACAAGGTGGTGACGTCAATGCTAAGGATTCGGTAAATATTTCGTCGTCACCCTTTTTAATATACTGTGCAACCCATAATGGGATTTACTGTTACATTTCTTCCTACTACATATGTATACCGATTAGCGAGATCGTGATTATTGTGAAGTAATTAATGGCTAATTATGCTACATGAACATGCATATAGTTGAAATAGTTTATTATGATACCAATAATAATCCTATGTCGTTATAGAGTAAGTTATTATAATATGATTAAAGCTTCAATAATAATAATTATTCAACGGTATGTTTTTTTTTTACTAGAATAGGAAAAGTTCTTACTATAATAATATAGTCTGTGTGTACGCATGTAATTTTACTTTTTACAATACACGAAATCGCTAATTGCAAGGAATTAACTAAAATTTATAGTCATAATTTGGATACTTTTTCAATACAACAATTAAAACGAGGGTTTGCAAGTTAGATATTATTTTACTGAACCTTTATAAATACTGTTACTGTACGTTTTCGTCTACAATATAGAATGGTCTTCCATTACTGCATTGGGCAATTCGCCTTGGTAGCATGGATATTGTACAAATGTTACTCCACGCTGGTGCCGACGTGAATATTCGGAATGCTGTATGAATTAAATGTTTTACTCATCTGTTTATTCTATTATTACATTTAATTTTTATGTTAAATATATTTACGTAAGAAATTACAATTAACATGAAGTAGTTGCTTATAATGCAGTAATTCGTTGGAAGTTTATCTATCTTAAAGTTTTTTATTCAATGAGTGTAAGCGTCTAATATTGGCAATCACATTACATATTGATGCATTCCTCATATTTCTTTCTTACCAAAATACAGAAAGGTTCTTCTCCAATAATTTTTTCACTCCTATTTAACCGTGAAGCAATCATTTATACCTTGCTAAATATTGATAATAAGGTATCAAAATCTTTAAGTAATACAGTCGATAAAATAGAGGAGACTGTTCATGAAAATACTGTATTATAATAACTGCTATATATTACTAACTATATAGGCAGGAAATACTTCAAGTCGTAAAGCTGTTAATGCTGGCTTACTCGCGGGAGTTATCGCCCTGGCTGGACTACCTGGAATTAATTGTGAATTAGCTGACAAATACAAAAGTGCTATGACTGTTAGCTTTTCACCACAATTTATGGATTTAGTACCAGCTGATAGTTGGTCTACTTCAATAGATTATCTTGCCATGACTAAGGTAATTCTACAGTTATTTTCTACGAGTTCAGCTACTGCTCTTATAATTTGATTACTTTTTGTTCTAGAAGAGCTAATATCGCAGCGTTTTGCTCAATTAACGTACACCAAAAACGATTCGTTTCACAACATAAATGTGTTGAACTTCTTTCGTAATAGATGCAAATCTTACCATGTATTTTAAATTATAACTATACATTAAACTCCAACCGATTCGATAGATGTACAGTATATACTAAACATTACTATAGATGGTCACTGGTAATCTTTTCGTAATTTGCACTTCAGATTCAGACTTTGAGACATACATGTGAAAATATCACTAGGTATCGTTTAGGTCTAGGCTAAATTCAATGCAAACTTCCTATTTATTTTTTGTTATTATTTAAGGCTGGATTAAATGCACTGCATGTTGCGCTTTACTATGGCAATGATGATCCGATAGTTTTGGAATCGCTTTTAAAAAATGGTTGCATTGCTAATGCAAAAACTAATGTAAGTAGAGTAACGGAAGTAGACTTTGGAGATCTTGTAAGTAGTACAATAGACATACCTGTGGTATGTGCAAAGATTGCTGATGATATAGCAGATAAATACATGTGTATCGATATTGCAGGAATTAGCTGATGTATCATAATGTCATTGTTCGTCATATATATTTCTAATGAACTGACCGTCTTAATAATAGGACGGATACAAACCATGTCACTTTGGGGCGATAGCTGGAAAGGCGAAAATGTTGAAAATTCTCGTCCAAGCAGATACTGATGTAGATGTACCAACAAAGGTTTTGATCAGAACTAATTTATTACACTATGATTTGAGTTTATAAAGTAAAGTATTACCATACTAAGATTAATTTTAAATTAACAGAAAGGGTACACTTCATTGTACTTGGCTGCCGCTAGAAATTTTTATGACGTAGTCAAAGTATTAATAGAAGCGGGAGCTGATGTTAATAAAGTTACAGCGGTAGGGAGATTTAATTAAAATTCAAGTTAGGTCTAGCCTATAAACGTAACTTCATGTTTTCAAAAGTGATATACGTACTGTAGTATGGGCAGGAAAGCCTAACTTTTATAAAATATCGTGATACTGTTTACGATAATAAATAATATAGCTAATGTTTATGTATTTCATTAAATTTAATTGCTATATAAACACGTTTTTAAATATTAGACTGAGGGCTTAACACCTCTTCATGTTGCTGCGTATAAGAATTTTTTGGCTATTGCAAAGCTGCTTGTTGATGCTGGAGCTTATGTCGATATACCTTCAAAGGTATTTTGCAATTGAATATGCTAATTTAGTTATTATTTGTCTAATTTATTAAAATGATTGCTAATATCGTTGTATACTTTGATTTACGAAGTAATATTTGATTATAATTATTAATATATTTTTGATCTTAATTCTAATAGACAAAGAGTACACCCTTAAGGAATGCTAGAAATTATCCCGAAATGTTAAAATTGTTGGAAGATCCAAAAAGCAAGGTATTTTAGTTTATTAGAGACATTAATGAGATGAGTCGTAATGAGAGCCGTTTATTGTACGCTATGCACTAGTGCACTTTCTAGGAGCGTAGAAACTTTTAGGAAGCTATCAGCGATACGTGTATTCTCTTCTAAATAGTACTGTGTATATTGTACCACTAGATTAGTCGTCATTTCGTGACATGGTATATGACCTTCGTAGCTTAGCATAAATATTGGTGTTTCAGTTTGAAGCTAAAAAGGAATTATAGCCTTATTTTCTATGAATATCGTAACAAAGTGAAGGTTCAGTTTAATACGTAAAGGTCAAAGAGCTTTCCTTTGGTTAAGTTTAATAGATTTTATCCGCCTGTATCATTTACAAATTATAGCGTTTTCCTGCTCCGAATACAGCTAATACAAATAAAAATGTACCGAGTTCAAATGCAAACGCATCAGTGAAAACTCCTGTTAATAATTCCAAAGGAACAGCAAACAGCAATACTAGCGGTGCTGCAAATTCTGCTGCAGCTAATAAGAAAACAGCGACGCCTGCCTCAAAGGTACGGATACTAGTGAAAATTTATTAGTATATTGAACGATATGGCCTGATTTTATTGATAATGTAGGATGATGTTAAATTTCTATCTCCTGTGTTGATTACGAGTCAAAATACGACTAAATTCTCTAAGCTTTCATTTATTAAATGGTGCAATTTGATTTTGCAATAACTAAAACCTCAAAGTTAATGTTACGGTGCCTTGTCACCTTAATGAGTAATATTGTGTAGAGCTTCAAGGCTCTAATTGGTTCTTAATTGGTTTATTCTAATTACAGTAATATACTTTACCAATTTTGCCTATACTGAGTCCTGTTATTGATTGTAACATGTAATCTTATACTAAACGTAGAAAATGATTAGAGCTCAGTTTGTTAAAATGCACCAGCGGCCGCTCCCAGAGAGTATAAAAGGAGCGAGCTCACAACGACTAGTTGTTCCGAAATTCAGTAAATATAAAGGCTCGCCGAGTGATAC